>NC_066883.1:36072966-36224718 GCF_022985175.1 Labeo rohita | reverse complement strand
GATGAAGACTGTTTTTACGGATCACTTCATCATGGGCAAGATCACGTATTTTTCGACGTGCACCACCATTTTTACTTCTTGCTATAGACACTCTTAAATTTAAACTCTCATCAAACTGCACACCAGAGTTGCTCTGCATAATCTTTTCAAGCTGATCAGTAAAGAGATCAACACTGTAATCATTACCCTGTGACAAGAGTGTGTTAACATCTGATGTCAGGCTAGCACCTCTCAAGGTAATGTTAATTAAACTTCCATCTCCGCCTAACAATCTGGAAAATGCCACTATTTCAGAAAGCGTGTCATGTAAAAATACTGTGTAGTCTGCTAGATTTGTAGAAGATATTTCCCTGAGGTTTATAATCCTATGGATTTCCAAACCATTGAACCGGGCACGAGGTATTACAGAGTATCCAGCCACATCGCCACCCTCTCTTACAAGTGATTCTATTTCATCTTGAGTAAGACCCATGTTTGGATCGGTAAGGTCAAGCGTACGGTGTGGCTGGTTACCTAATCCCTCACCAATCTGCTGAGAGTTTACAAATTGTTCGAGATCAAAATCAAAATCAAAAATTGGTTCTGGAGGTGCTTCTGCTACCTCTCCAGCGTGTTGAGAATTTACAAATTGATCAAAATCAAAAATTGCTTCTGGAGATGCTTCTGCTACCTCTCCAGCGTGTTGAGAATTTACAAATTGATCAAAATCAAAAATTGGTTCTGGAGGTGCTTCTGCTACCTCTGGAAATTGTTCAGAATCAAAAATTGGTTCTGGAGGAGGTTCTGCCCTTGATCGCACAGTGTTTATTAATTGTAACAATCTAGCGGATTTGTGATTTTTCATTTCTTCAACAGTCTGAATGAGCTGGAGTAATTTTTCTGTAGTGCTTTGCTGATCATTATGATTACCCCTACTACATCTTAACGGAGGACTAAGATCATCATCATATGACTCCCGACAACGTTTTGCAGCCATTGTAGTCTTAATTTATCTTCAAATATTCACACCATACAACTGTGAGCAAAAAGAATAAAAAGATGTCTAAAATAATACACACAAAGGACAAAGAAGAAAATAGGACTCACCAACGTTATTTAAAAAACCCCAGTAGTTCATTTAACAGCGTAACAGTCATTTCCTGATCACGCGCTGTTCGTTCATGTCTAGAATCATGACGTTTTTGCATCGCAATTATTTGTTTAAGAATGATCCCATGTTTCTGCAGCATTGTCGTCACAGTCTGATTAAAACGTGCTTGCTCCTTCTGGGCCTTCTGATGATCCTCTATTATTCTTTTCTGGTTCTTCACAACCGTATTCAAAGAGTTCAGAATTTCCTTGTTTACGTCGTTCTGCACCTGGTTCTTGTATTCCTCTTGGTTTGAAGGAAGATTATCAGCGTCGACGTCCGGATTTACAGCAATTTCGCTTATCTCAGGTGGTTGGTTTAATTTTGGCTCTTGTTCCACACTAGATACCTGGTTCATATCTTCATGGAGAAACTTTGTTAAGCTAACTCTTTGTTTTTTCCTCGGCGCAAAAATCAGGTCCTTTCTCATTTCAACAGGTCCTCTTGTCGGTGAAATACACATGACCCTTCTACCGTTTTTAGGAGTTTTTGGAGCAGCAGTAGCCATTGCAAAACGTGAGCACAGAACGTCTTCTATGTTTAATTACTATATTCTAAACCGTATTTAAAACCTTTCAGGGTTGTAGGTGGGGTCTTAGGTGTTAGCAAAAGGTCTGGAAGAAGCAAACACCATAAAACACCAGGGAAGCGGATGAGATAAAACATCATAAAACCACTCAGAAATACAATTAAAGTCAAATCTAACATCTGTTTTTGATCTTTTGATTTACACAAACACTGTCATGTCACTCAGAGCTGACAGACCCTGGTCACATGGCAGTCAGAGTGACAGACAGGTCATAAACACATAAATTCACTCATAAATCTAAGCATACACACACTAGACATGTGTCTAACTGTCCATCAACAATGACAGAGTCAGAAATACGCTCATAAATCCAGTCATAAATCAGGCCATAAATCATATTTGATACGTTATGTGCCTGTAGGTACTACTTATGTAAATTATCAATGTAATCAATCAACTGGGCGATAACTATTAGAGAATTCACCTTAAGTGTCTTGTCTTATTAAAGCATTTATTAATCTTAATTAATGTTAATTTCAGCATTTACTACTACATTATAAAAATGAAAATCTGGACTTGAGCTAATATACACTAACAATGAACAGTTGTATTTTTACTACACTGTAAATGTTAATATTAGTTAAAGAAATAGTTCACCCAAAAATGAAGTCATCCAAGATGAGTTTGTTTCTTCATCAGATTTGGAGAAATGTAGCATTGCATCACATGCTCACCAATGGATGTGAATGGGTGCCGTCAGAATGAGAGTCCAAACAGCTGATTAAAAACATCACAATAATCCACACCACTCCAGTCCATCAGTTAACATCTTGAGAAGGCAAAAGTTGCATGTTTATAAGAAACAAATATATCATTAAGACGTTTTTTGCAAATACAAACACAAGTCTATAATCCATAATAATGCTTCCTCCAGTGAAAATGTGACCCTGGACCACAAAACCAGTCATAAGGGTCAATTTTTGTAAATTGAGATTTATACATCATCTGAAATCATGTATGGTTTGTTAGGATAAGACAATATTTGGCCGACATACAACTATTTGAAAGTTTATAATCTGAGGGTGCAAAAAAATGAAAATATTGAGAAAATCACCTTTAAAGTTGTCCAAATGAAGCTCTTAGCAATGCATATTACTAATCAAAAATTAAGTTGTGATATATTTACGGTAGGAAATTTACAAAATATCTTCATGGAACATGATCTTTATTTAATATCCTAATGATTTTTAGCATAAAAAAGAAAAATCAATAATTTTGACCCATAAAATGTATTGTTGGCTATTGCTACATATACACCCATGCTACTTAAGACTGGTTTTGTGGTCCAGGGTCACAAATGTCCATCTCCTGTCCATCAAAATCCACCCACATATTCATTTAGAGCTGTTTTGGACTGTTTTGGCATGTAAATGGTGTTTGTTCTGTGCAGATTTCTCTCCTGATTCAGACCAGATCACATTTTCGCTGGAGAAAACAATATTATAGATTGCATTAACCAACATTAAATAATGGGACTTAAAATATAGATAATCTAGTAATAAAAATCTCATCATTTACTCACCCTTATGTTGTTCCAAACCCATGTGATTTACTTTTCTATGGAACGCAAAAGATGTTAAGCAGGTAATATTTTCCAAAAGTAACAAATAATAAGTCATCCACATATATACAAGCAATATGTCTCAAGCAAAATAGTTTCTCATTTGCAGCACAGACCTTTACAATCGATGACATATTCACCTCTCACACTTAAACAAAATCATATTACCACAATAATTCAGCACGACTGACAACAAGAGATGATTAAAAGCTCTGAATTTCTCAGAAGTGCATTTCGTTAATAAACACACACACACACTGTGTGTCTGCTGTCGCTGTGTGTGTTTGTCTGTTTTCACACTGTGCAGTAATGAAAACAGGCTCTGCTATAAAACACAGCGTTTGCATATTCATCACATAATTTTCATGTCATGTCTATTAATTAGAGGCGTGTCTCTGAGCGTTCGGAGATTGTCATCGCTTCCATTATTAAAATATCGGAGCTGAAGGCAAGGAAATCAACAGACGCACAACACACAGAAAATATTTAAGCCTAATCTAAGATTAATGTATTTGAACTGATAAACATGCATCATCATATGCACATGCAGTTCAAATACATCTTAAATTTAGGCCTTGTATGTATTAATATCATTGTTTTGTTTTATGCAATGCAATGAAATCATTATTGTCTGTTTGAATTACATTTGAATGTATTTTTTAATAAATGCATGTTCAGTGTTGAAGGAAGGAATGCTGCAGAATTAAATTAAAAACGAAACTTGCACTCTTGACCTGAAGTGTGTGAATATCTTGGATGTGTGTCATGCATTAAACAGCCTGAAGCACATCAACACACACACACACACACACCTGTGGAGAGGGTTTGTGAAGCTTAAATCACAGTCACTTCAAACCAACTAGTACACACAAACACACACACAAACACACACACAAACACACACTCACCCTTTGGATGTTGGCAGGAGTGCTCCTCTGACTGGCATTTGACATTTTCATCCCAGCACAAAGAAAAATAACCCATTAAGAACAGACGTGATTCTCCTCATTATAAACATTGTGTGTGTGTGTGTGTGTGTGTGTGTGTGTGAAAGAGAGAGAGAGAGAGAGACAGTTTTAGATGATACGCTCAGACAAAAGCATTACAAAAAATTTAAAGTGTCATTTTCTTAACAGCCTCATAAAATCTAAAAGCTCCTGTCAAACCTCAGAAAGAAAGAATCAAAATTTCTTAGGAGGGAAAAAAAGAATAAATTATTGAATTACATTTTTTTATTATTATACTTAATATTCTTGTAATATCATTCTTTTAAATATACATGAATATATACATATATATATACGTTCATTTAAAACTACGTTACAATTATATATGTATATATATGTATATATATTATATATGTATATATATATATATATAAATATATATATATTATATGTGTGTGTATATATATGTATATATATATATATACATATACACACACACTACACTACACTACTAATCAAAAGGTTTTTTTAAAGAAGTCACTTTTGCTAACCAACCTGCATTTAAGTACAGCAAACACAGAAAGAAAAAAATTAAATATTTTTACTATTTAAAATAACTGTTTTCTACTTGAATATATTTTAAAATGTAATTTATTCCTGTGATTTCAAAGCTGAATTTTTAGCATCATTATCTACTTTTTTAGCTAATTTTAGCATCATTAAATCATTCTAATATTCTGATTTGCTGCTCAAAAACATTTATTATTATTGTTGAATTTTTAATTATTTAAATAATTTTAAATAATGCAATTATTTAATGTAAAATTGGACATTTTTCAGGTTTCTTTGATAAATAGAAAGTGCAGTAGAACAGCATTACTCTGAAATAGAAATCCTTTGTAACATTATAAATGTCTTCATCATTACTTTTGATCAATTTAAAGCATCCTTGCGAAATAAAAGTATTAATTTCTACTTTGAATATTGATAATAATAATTATAAATGTTTCTTGAGCAGCAAATCAGCATATTAGAATGATTTCTGAATGATCATGTGACACTGAAGACTGGAGTAATGATGCTGAAAATTCAGCTTTGATCAAATAAATAAATTACATTTTAAAATGTATTAAAACAGAAAGTAGTTATTTTAAATAGTAAAAATATTTCAGAATTGTACTGCTTGTGCTGTATTTTAGATCAAATAAATGCAGGCTTGGTGAGCAAAAACTCTCTTATATATTATATTATTATTATAAAAAGTAAATTACTTGTATTATTCAAAATATTCTTGTATTATAAAAAAATGTTTACATTATATGTAAAAGAAATGTGATTTGGTATATTATTTCATATGTTATATATATAATATAAAGTATTTCAATTCACACACACTTTTGTCTGAGAGAATGTGGCTGGTGCTTGCATAAATATTTGCATAAATGCATTTTGAAAATGTGATTATTTAAAATAAATGGTTTTGAGCTACGGATGGTTGTCAGAGCGTTGATATATAGCTTCTAATGTGTTCTCGGTGGGTCTTCTGAGGTTCGCTAGCATGTCTGGATCAGTTTATGGCCGACTGCTTACTGGCTCAAGTCAGAAGAGTCCAAGATCTCTATGATATTCAGTCGAGAGAAAGAGAGAAAGAGAGAGAGACAGATAGTAACAGCTTGCAGGTTGACTAACGGCAGGCATTAGACTCATCTTCACTTCACTGATAACAGAGCCTTCAGAAACACTTCCAGATATTTAACTAATCACACAAAAACAGCCTCGGTGTTTGTTCTTGCTTTCAGCACATCCTTCTGTAAATCTCCCATTAAACTGGAGCTGTTTCATTTAAGAATCACATCTTAATTAAGTCCATAAAACAGCTAATCGGAGTCATGCGGCCGCAGCAGCTTCCACAGCGATAAAAGCGTTTAGCTCAAGCTCCCGACCGCAGGAACGACCGGAGACACCCAGAAACGCTCCGTGTTGTTTTGCAACTTTATCCGGTCGCCACGGAGAAGCCAAAACGCCCGAGACACAGCACGCAGAGAGTTTACCCACAATGCACCACAGAACGGCACAGCATGCCTGAGCCTCGGGCTGCCAAACGCCAATCAATTATTCATCCGCTCTTCATCCCCTCTTCCTCCTCTCCTCCATGGTTCTGGCTTCATCATGCATACTTAAAGCTGAGGCGCGCGAGAGAAGAGCGTTAAGCGCTGAAAACATCGTGAAGAGCATAACGACTTTCTTTAAGAAAACCCAGACAGTTACTTTAAACCGTTTGAGGGTGTGGAAAGAGCTGTGATGGAATGAAATCAAGCAGCCAAACGGCCGCTCTGAGAGTAAAACTGATCAACTAAAGCGTGTGTTGGAATGTGGGATTTTCTCAATCAAGACGGACTGCCATTTTTGCAAACACTTCTGAAGTATGTACTCTGACAGTGATCAACTAAATAAATAAATAAACACCAAATTCAGATCTTTAAACTACTGTGGGTGTGGACAAGTTTGATTGTAACTTCATTTCAACTTAATTTTCCAACAAATATGCTGAAAACACTGATGTAGATGTTAAGCATATTTCTAAGCATATTAAGCATATTATTAATAAAATTAAAAACTGGATGGACTGTCAAACTTGCTCAAAATAAAATAAAATAAAATAAAATAAAATATAGAAGACATTTTATATGATTTAACATTGCTGTTATTGTTGTTGTTGCTAATAATAATAATTGTATATAATATTTATGTAATAATATCTTCCAAATATGGTGAAAAAGGTAATGTAGATGTAAAGCATATTTCTTGTGAAATTAAAAAAAAAAAAAAAAAAAAAAAAAAAAACCCTAGATGGACTGTCAAACTTGTTCAAAATAAAATAAAATAATCCAAATTTGGAAGACATATTACATTTTATATTATTTATAATAATAATAATAATAATAATTGTATTTAATATTTATGTAATAATATCTTTCAAATATGCTGAAAACAGTAATGTAGATATTCAGCATATTTGTAATAAAATAAAATAAAATAAAAATGGGAAGACATTTCATATTATTTAATATTATTGTTGTTGTTGCTAATAGTAGTAATTGTATATAACATTTATGTAATATTGTCTTTTAAATATGAAAACAGTAATGTAGATGTTAAGAGTATTTCTTATGAATAAAATAAAATTAAATAAAATAAAATTAAATAAAATTAAATTAAATAAATTAAATAATAAAATAAAATAAACCAAATTTGGAAGACATATTACATTTTAATTTTAATATCTTCCATTTATGCTAAAATCAATAATGCATATATTAAGCATATTTCTTATGAAATAAAAAATAAAAAACTGGACGGACTGTCAAACTTGCTCAAAATAAAATAAAATAAAATACATTTGAAAGACATTTTTCATGTTATATTATTTAAAAAAATTGTTATTTAAAATTTAAAATTTAAAATTTAAAATTATGTTGTTATTGCTAATAATAATAATTTTGAATAATAGTTATGTAATAATATCTTCCATTTAAAACAGAAATGTATATGTTAAGCATATTTCTTATGAAAAAAAAAATGGACGCACTGTCAAACTTGCTCAAAATAAAATAAAATAAAATAAAATAAAATAAAATAAAATAATCCAAATTTGGGGGACATTTTGTATTTTATTTGATTTAAAATTATTGTTACTGCTAATAATAATTAATGTATATAATATTTATGTGTAGTATTTAAGTGAATTTCTTAATAAATAAAATAAAATAAACTGGATGGACTATAAAACTTGTTTACAATACAAAATGCGATAATAAATAATCCAAATTTAGAGACATTTTACATTATTTAAAATTTTGGTTATTGTTGCTGTTAATAATATTTATGTAATAGTATTTTCCAAATATGCTAAAAACATTAATGTAGATGTTAAGCATATTTCTTATGAAGTAAAATAGAAAACTGGATGGACTATTAAACTCTTTCAAAATAAAATAAAATAAAATAAAATAAAAATTATTTATCCGGTAACATTATTATTATTATTATTATTATTATAATTATTATAGTAAAATAAATCAAAATGAATAGAACTGAATCAATTATGAACAAATTCTTCTTCTAATTCTATTTAATTATGTAACTGCAATTAAATCAAACTGTTGCCAAAGCATATATTTAGAGCCCTAAATAGCACTGGATAAAATTGTGTCCTTATATCACTGACCTCCTTTCTTTATGACGTAGTGTTTGCGTTAGCATTACTTTACAATTCATTATTACTTCTCTATTAGCTTCATACATTTAAGAAGTGCTGTGGCAGCTTTGTTTTATAGTATGATAACTGCAGTCTCAGCACTAAATTATCATGGGAATACAGTCTGTTGAGGACAAAATATCAAAGGAGTGAAATTCTGTTCTCTGCATTTTTCCTTTACCTTAAGAGAACAAACCCTCAGGAGAAGAAAACACCAGCACACAAGTTCTCCATCCAAGAACTAGGAAGTTTTAGGCTGGAAACTTAATGTTTACGTGCTTAGGCGGAGCTTAGACTTCTTCTGACCTTGGTCGGAAGTTAACAGGGACTTCAAAAATTGGACATAATTGGACAAAATGCACAATTAAACTAAATCTATTACAGCTGTCACGAATAAAGTGAAATTAAATCAACCGTAATTACGTTTAGATCTCATGTGGCATCATATTTCTTTTTACACGTTTTTAAAGTGTTGAGCATTATAACCAATCACACGTGAGTCTGTTGAGCTGATGAATGCAACAGCCAATCAGAAGCGTTCTGATGAGCCATCACAGTTTCAATACCATTAGGTTCTTTTAGCTCATGTGCTACAGTTTCCTCTGTGAACACAGATAATTCAAACTCTCTTATGCGCTGGCAAAGTTTTAGATTCCTCATAATCAGCGATGCCCTTTCTAATTTTGACTCTTTCATATTTCACGCGCACTAATCCCACACGCTCGGCCCTGATTTTGCTGACCGTGTTGTTCGGTTGTCTTAAAGAGACATAAAATGATGTTAGCATATGTTCTCTCTCGTTCGGTGTGTCTCGCTCTGCTCCGGTCCTTTAGGGAACGAGCTGTAATTATGAAACACCATTCGGAGCAGATTTTACTCATTAAACTTTCTTTCTGCAGCTGGAAAGCAGACTCGTATTGCACGATCTGTAATCCCAATGTGATCTCATTAGCTTTTGTAGGTATTCCTGTTAAAAGTTCCAGCACACAGACATTTTTCTTCAGACATTCAGAGAGGCAATATCAACATCAACAGCATCTGAAATGTAAACAAATGAACTTTTGATCTAATTAGTGAGTAGTTTCGCCATTAAAAGTCTTTCTCAGACAAATTTTCTCCGTTGTTTACAAAGGAAATATGAGCAAGGCCTATATGAGATATTATGATTGTATATAAAATTTTAATTTTAGTTTTAACATAAACAAATAAATCTAATGTAATGCATATTTGGCAGAAAAATGTAAAATGAAATGCTATAAGATTCTTATAATAGTACAAAAATCTGAATGTCTGAAGCACACAAATATACAGTAACCAGCTTTATGTATTTAACCAATATTTATATAGTATCAGATTTGTTTCAGTCTCAACTACCAAGAGCACCCTAGCAACTGCCTAGCAACTACCCAGCATCCTGAACAACCTAGGAACTGCCTAGCAACCAACCAATGTCCAGAACACCCTAGCTACTTCCTAGCAACTACTTAGCATCCAGAACACCCTAGCAACAACCTATCAACCACCAAGCAACAATTCCGCATTCAGAACACCCTAACAACTGCCTAGCAAACATCCAGAACACCCTAGCAACCATTCAGCATCCAGGACATTCTAGCAACCGCCTAGCAACCATTCAGCATCCAGAACACCCTAGTAACTGCCTAGCAACTACGCAGCATCCAGAACACTCTAGCAACCTCCTAGCAACTAACCAGCATCCAAAACAACCTTGCAACCTCCTAGCAAGTACCCAGCATCCAGAAAACCCTAGCAACCTCCTAGCAACTACCCAGCATCCAGAACAACCTAGTAACTGCCTAGCAACCACCCAGCATCCAGAACACCCTAGCAACCTCCTAGCAACTACCCAGCATCCAGAACAACCTAGTAACTGCCTAGCAACCACCCAGCATCCAGAACACCCTAGCAACCTCCTAGCAACTACCCAGCATCCAGAACAACCTAGTAACTGCCTAGCAACCACCCAGCATCCAGAACACCCTAGCAACCTCCTAGCAACTACCCAGCATCCAGAACAACCTAGTAACTGCCTAGCAACCACCCAGCATCCAGAACACCCTAGCAACTACCCAGCATCCAGGACACCCTAGCAACCTCCTAGCAACCACCCAGCATCCAGAATAGCCTAGCTACTACATAGCAACCGCCCAGCATCCAGAACACCCTAGCAACTTTCTAGCAATCAGACCAGCATCCATAACACCCTAGCAACTGCCTACCAAACCATCCAGAATCCAGAAAACCCTAGCAACAACCCAGCATCCAAAACACCCTAGCAACTACCTAGCAACCACCAAGCATCCGCAACATCCTAGCAACCACCTAGCAACCATTTAGCATCTAGAACACCCTAGCAACCTCCTAGCGACTACCCAGCACTTAGAACACCCTAGCAACTGTCTAGCAACCACCCAGCATCCATAGCACCCTAGCAACTGCCTACCAAGCCTACAGAACACCCTAGTAACCACACAGTAACCATTCAGCATTCAGAACACCCTAGCATTTCTTAGCAACCATCCAGCATCCAGAACACCATAGCAACCGCCTAGCAACCATTTAGCATCCAGAACACCCTAGCAACCTTTCATCATCCAGAACAACCTAGCAACTACCTAGCAACCATCCAGCATCCAGAACACCCTGCCTAGCAAACACATAGCAACACCCTTACATTCACATAGCAACACTTTAGCCATATTTTAACCATGTTCGTATTATAAACTGAATACATTTGTTTAAACAATAAACAAATTTACATTAATTCTAAGCCATCTGAATTCATGTTTTTGAATATTTATATAAAAATCAAATAAATGCAATTAGGTAATAAAAAAGTATGTCATGATTTTCTGAATGACTGACAAAGTCATTTTCCTGGAATGATGGTCTCTGATACAGATTGACAGAATTTCATTTTAACACTAATATATTCCACTAAGATGATCATGTGTTCCTGACGAGGTTTGTCTGTGTGATTCCCTCACTCACTTACATGCTAACGGCGTGTGATCAGACAGTGGTGCCTTCTCTCCGTATGATGAATATTCATGAGCACCTGCGCTTACTCAGACCACACTTTTACACACCAACGTTGGACATGCCAGAGTTCCCGCTTGCGTGGATGTACGTGGATTTGTGGGATGTGAATATTCCAACTCTGACTTCTGACCATAATGTTGCTCTGTTGCACCGATGCTCAGAATATGATGTACTGTAAAAAGAAACACAACAGCAATGTTAGCATCAACTTTGCAGGTGTTTGATCATCAACAAAGTCATTTGTAAATGTCATTTATATACATTTCATTCTTATTTATAAGTTTGAAATTTTGACATTTCAAATTCATCAGCACCATCAATTCTCTAATATAAAGTCTAGTCACAGTCGTGTAGCTCTAAATCAGGATCATGGGAGAACATCAGGACTTACAGATGCACTGCTGAACTGTGTTACGAGCTCAGCTGTAGAGCACTTCAGCCCGTGAGGGTTTATTGATATATCCACACACTCACATACACACACACACACACACTCACACACACACACTCGCGCCCACAGCAAGCAGCACGTTAACGCCATTAGCATGTCATTAAGAAGCAGATGAGCACCCAGATGCTGCGTGCTAGCCTTGCAGCGCCCTGTGTGCTACGACACGAGCTGAATACTCGCACAAACACGAGGGCTTTAGTGTCAGTCTGTGTGTGTGGGGATCAACACATAGGACAGGCTCAGTGGAAAAACGCTGACATTTACGTTGCTTCTTGCACGTTTGGCGACAATTTCAAAGTGAAAGTTTGTTCAGTTTTATCCAAAACAGATGAATGTGAGTCTGGCATGGCACTTTGGAAAATTAAATGTCCCCTGAGTTATACTAAAAGCACATTCTGTTTTATCCGAAACAGATTACCATAAATCTAGCAACGTTTTATTATGTTCGTGATAATTTAGAGTGAAACGTCCAGTGAGTGGTGCAAGAAGAGCACGTTTGGTTTGATCAAAATCAGAATCGGGCAACCTTTTTGTTTTTTTTGAATCGCAGCATTTTGGAAATTACAAGTGAGCGGCGCTAAAAGCATGTTAAATTTTATTCAAAAAACGATTTTAGTAAATCTGGCGATTTTCTTTTTTTTTTTTCACTTTGGTTGTTGTACAAAAAGTGGCAGTTTGGAAGTAAAATGTCCATTGAGTGGCACTAAAAGTCCATTCAGATTTATCCAAAACAGATTAATGTGAATCTGGCAACGTTTTACTACACATTCAGAGTGAAATGACCAGTGAGTGGCGCAAATGCGCATTTGGTTTTATTCAAAACAGATGAATGTAATCTGGCAACGTTTTATTACGATGCTTGACTTTCACAACACTTTCAAAGTGAAATATCCAATGAGTGACGCTAAAAGTGCCTTCAGTTTCATATTAATCTAGAAATGTTATGTCGGGTGACTTAAGAATAATGGCAGTTCGGAAATGAAAAGCCAATTGAATGGCGCTAAAAGCATGTTCAGTTTTATCAGAAACAAAATCACGTGGATCTGGTAACGTTTTATCATGACGAATCACTACGGTTTGCAATAAAATGTTCATTGAGTGACAGTAGAAGTGCATTCACAAATGAAAGTGAATCCGGCAATGTTTTATTAGGATGGTTAACATGCATTTCACGACACTTTCAAAATCTGGCAACATTTTATTATGATGGTTGACATAAAATTCATGCCACTCAAAATCTGGCAACGTTTTATTACAGTGGTTGACGTACATTTTGTGACACTTTCAAAATCTGACAACGCTTTATTATGATGGTTAATGTACATTTTTTAAGGCACTCAAAATCTGCCAATGCTTTATTACAATGGTTGACGTACATTTTTATGGCATTCAAAATCTGGCAACGCTTTATTACAATGGTTGACATACATTTTTATGGCACTCAAAATCTGGCAACGCTTTATTACAATGGTTGACGTACATTTCGCAAAACTTTCAAAATCTGGAAACGCTTTATTACAATGATTGACGTACATTTCGCGACACTTTCAAAATCTGGCAACGCTTTATTACAATGGTTGACGTACATTTTGCGACACTTTCAAAATCTGGCAATGCTTTATTACGATGGTTGACATTAATTTTTAAGGCACTCAAAATCTGGCAACGCTTTATTACAATAGTTCACGTACATTTCGCGACACTTTCAAAATCTGGCAACGCTTTATTACAATAGCTGACGTACATTTCGCGACAAAATCTGGCAACGCTTTATTACAATAGTTCACGTACAATTTTGCAAAACTTTCAAAATCTGGCAACTCTTTATTACAAATGTTGACATACATTTTTAAGGCACTTAAAATCTGGCAACGCTTTATTACGATGGTTGACATTCATTTTTAAGGCACTCAAAATCTGGCAACGCTTTATTACAATAGTTCACGTACATTTTGCGACACTTTCAAAATCTGGCAACGCTTTATTAGGATGGTTGGCATTCATTTTTAAGGCACTCAAAATCTGGCAATGCTTTATTACAATAGTTCACGTACATTTTGCAAAACTTTCAAAATCTGGCAACGCTTTACTACGAGGGTTGACGCACATTTTTAAGGCACTTAAAATCTGGCAACGCTTTATTACAATAGTTGATGTACATTTCGCGACACTTTCAAAATCTGGCAACACTTTATTACAATAGTTGACGTACATTTCGCGACACTTTCAAAATCTGGCAACGCTTTATTACAATGGTTGACGTACATTTTGCGACACTTTCAAAATCTGGCAATGCTTTATTACGATGGTTGACATTAATTTTTAAGGCACTCAAAATCTGGCAACGCTTTATTACAATAGTTCACGTACATTTCGCGACACTTTCAAAATCTGGCAACGCTTTATTACAATAGCTGACGTACATTTCGCGACACAAAATCTGGCAACGCTTTATTACGATGGTTGGCATTCATTTTTAAGGCACTCAAAATCTGGCAATGCTTTATTACAATAGTTGACGTACATTTCGCGACACTTTCAAAATCTGGCAACGCTTTATTACAATAGTTCACGTACAAATGTTGACGTACATTTCGCGACACTTTCAAAATCTGGCAATGCTTTATTACAATGGTTGACGCACATTTCACGACACTCAAAATCTGGCAACATTTTATGATGATGGTTGACGTACATTTTTGGAACACTTTCAAAGTGAAATGTTCAGTGAGTAGCAGTAAGTTCACTTTTAACTGAAACAGATGAGTGTGAATCTGGCAACATTTTATTACATTGGTTGACCTATATATCACTACTTAAATTAAACCATAGTCTTTATGCTCTATCGCATTTAAAAATAACATAGCGCCTACACTAAACCTAACAGTCTGTGTTAACAACGGCAAACATGACAAAAAAATTTGCTGAAGCAACCATGGCATTTTAGCTTGATTCAACAAGTCTCTGAGCTCTTTTATTGTGTTTCACAGTACTTAAAACACAATGACAGTGCAATTCTGTACCAGGTGAACTACCGAGCAAGTTTATTACAGAAATAAAATCAGAAAAGCCATAAAAGAAAAGTCTCAAATATTTCTCATTAAATTGGCACGAGATCAGATGATCTGAGCTGCTATTCACATTTACTTCAGAGCTTTTGTATGACAGATATTCTGTCTATTACATCACCAAAGTAAGTTTAGGGGGAAAGTTTATACCTAATAAAACATGAACGAGAACTCAAAATCTCCTGAGCTATAAAATAGCAACCTCTGAGCAATATATAACGTTCCTCTAGGAAAGCAAGCAAAGAGCTATTTTGTGTTGAGTTTCTCATGAAATTGTGTGAAACCGAACCAATTGCTCTTGTTACTTTTGATCTAATCAATAAATTGAATCTCTTTTTCTCTGGCACTGGGATCCGATACGTCCCTCCAGACTCCATTGATCGGCACATCCTTTGAAAGCTTTCTTTGGAAGAGCTTGATTTTAGAGTATTAAAGTAGAAGGTAAAGCGGGGTGGAGAAACACACCGATATAGAGCGAGAGAGATTTCTCATGCATCAATTCTCTCACGACCTCCACGAAATACATGCTCAACGCGGTAAAAAGAAATGCCCCTAAAATCAGAGCCATCCAGTTCTTTAATAACATCTCAGGAGGGCCATTAGTCATTGAGAGCGAGAGAGTCATTATACCTCACTGAGAGAGTCATCAAAGTAATGCCTCACAGACAGAGATACTACTACAGCACTGCACAAGAGCTCACAGAGAGACACAACAACACCTCGAGTGCTCCGACATCAGGAGAATTCAACTTTTCATTGATCTCTTTAAATAAAAGTTTAGTCTACTATGATAACATGCTGTAACTTTAAGGAAATATTGGTAACACTTTATATATAATGCATTATAAAAGTAGTTTTAATGCATTAAATATGCACTTAATAATGCATTGTATGAAAACAGTGGTGAACTCATGAAGCGCTTCCTCAGTCCAGCTTCAGCACCATGGACAGCAACATTCACACTCTATTACACACAGGAACCGTTCACTGATTGCCCTTAATGATTACAGCAGCCATACGCCATATTCTCGCCATCTAACCGTTTGAGAGACAAGTTTCTGTCGTTTAAGTCTCTAAAGAAACCGAGGGAGCCTCCACAATCCGTCTGTCAGCGCCACCGGAGGCCGTAACGATTATGAATGGGCAATAAGACACAGCTGCGGCCTGACGCGTGGCCACGTGGAAACCCGTGCTGCGGGAACGAGCCAAATGTCATAAAGCTGTAAAACGCAGACTCGTATATTAACCGGAGAATATATAAATATGTGAGGGGACGAAAACCTTTTTAGAGAGGTGAACGCTGAGGAGAAACTGATCTGGGCTGCTGTGGAATGAAAAGGCCTGATGGATTTATGGGCTGTACGTGCAAATACTCTGGCGGCAGAGTTTTCTGTCAGAGGATGAGAGAGAGAGAGCTCTTTACCTGCACAAATACCATTTATACTGTACTTTACACCATTTATTTAACTGTGATGTGTTTACAATAAATAAACTGGCACCGCCTGGGTGTTTGTGCTTGTAAAGTTTGCTATCCTATTTTATTATACACTGCAGAAATTCTATATTCTTGTATTACATTTTACGCTCTTGTGTTATAAACTAGCTATATGCGTGTGTCATGTGTAACATCTAGAACTCTTCAGCTATTTTTTAATCTAATATACTTTTTATTTTATTCATTTCTACTGTTTTATAAATAGAGAGACTCCTCAGTTCTATTATATTCTATTCTCCTTAATTCTGTTACATTTTATTGTACTGTTCACTGTTCTGTTCTATTATTCTCTATCTAACTCCATTCTGTTCTACTCTTTTCTAGTCTGTTCTACTATTCTCTATATTATATTATATTTTACCTTTCTGTTCTGTTCTACTAAATTCTATTCTCTTGTTCTGTTATTTTATCTCTATAACTCCATTTTATTCTACTGTTCTGTATTCTGATATATTTTATTCTCTTCTACTGTACACTGTTCTATTATTCTCTATATAACTCCATTCAATTCGGTTCTGTATTCTTCTACTATATTCTGTACCTCTGTACACTTTTCTGTTCATTTCCATTATTACAGCTCCACTCTGTTTTTTATTCTGTTCTATTACATTCTATTCTTCTATACACTCTTTGGTTCTATTATTCTCTATTATAACTCTCAACATAACATTCAATTCTACTCTTCTGTTATATTTTATTCTACTGTACACTTCCATTCCATTATTCTCTGTACAATTCCACTTGATTCTACTGTTCTATATTCTGAGCATATTCTACTCCACTGTGCTTCATTTCATTCTGTTATTCTCTGTAACTCCATTCTATTCTACTGTTCTATATTCTGATCTATTTTATTCTATTAATCTCTATATAACTCCATTCAATTCTATTCCACTGTACACTGTTCTGTTCTATTCCATTAATACAGCTCCACTCTATTCTACTGTTTTATATTCTGTTCTATTCTATTCTTCTATATGCTCTTCGGTTCTGTTATTCTCTGTGTAACTCCATTCAATTCTACAGTTCTCTATTCTGTTCTATTATATTTTATTTCACAGTATACACTTCCATTCCAACTCCACTCGATTCTGCAGTTCAATATTCTGTTCTACTGTACACTGTTCTGTTCTATTCCATTATTATAGCTCCACTCAATTCTACCGTTCTATATTCTGTTCTATTATATTCTATTCTTCTATATACTCTTTGGTTCTATTATTCTCTAAATAACTCCATTCAATTCTACAGTTCTCTATTCTGTTCTATTATATTTTATTCTACTATACACTTCTATTCCATTCCATTATTCGCTATAAAACTCCACTCAATTCTACTATTCAATATTCTGTTCTTCTATATTCTTCTACTGTACACTGTTCTATTGTATTCCATTATTACAGCTACACTGCATTATATTGTTCTATATTTTGTTCTGTTACATTCAATTCTATAAACTCTTCGGTTTGATTGTTCTCTATATAACTCCATTCAATTCTACTATTCTCTATTCTATATTTTATTCTACTGTACACTTCCACTTCATTACTCTATATACAACTCCACACGATTCTACTGTTCTATATTCTGTTCTACTATATTCTATTCTACTGAACAATGTTTCATTCTATTATTCTCTAAAACTCCTTTCTGTTATACGGTTCTATATTCTGATCTACTATATTCTATTCTACTGAACAATGTTTCATTATATTATTCTCTATAACTCCATTGTATTCTACTGTATACTTCTATTACATTCCATTATTCTCAATACAACTAAACTGTGTTATACTGTTCAACATTGTTCTAGTATATTTTATTCCACTGTACACTGTTCCATTCTATTATTTTCCATAACGTCATTTCTATTCTATTTCCTCTATATAACTCCACTCGGTTCTACTGTTCAATATTCAGTTCTAGTATATTCTATTCTAATGTACACTGTTGCATTATATTATTCTCTATAACTCCATTCTATTATACTGTTCTTTATTCAGTTCCATTTAATCTTTACTTTATAACTCCAATCTATTCTACTGTTCTTGTTCTCTATTCTGTTTTGTTCTATTCTACCGAACACTGTTTTATTCTATTATTCTCTGTACACCTGCACTCATTTGTACTGTTCTCCATTCTTTTCTTTTCTATTCTATTGTACCATGTTATTTTCTGTACAACTACATTGCATTCTACTCTTCTATGTTCTGTTCTATTCTATTCTGACATCCACTGTTCTGTTATTCTCTATTCATTTCTATTCTATTATACACTGTTCTGTTCTTTCTTTCTGTATAACTCTGTTCAGTTCTATTCTACTGTACTCTGTTCCATTTTGTTATATTATTCTCTATACAGTGCCATTCTATTCTACTGCTCTCTTTTCTGCTCTACCATATTCTATTCTACTGTACACTGTTATTTTATGCTGTAAATAATTGCATTCCGTCCTGCTGTTCTCTGCACCTATTATATTCTATTCTACTGTACACTGTTCTGTACTATTATATCATTCTCTGTTCTATTCTATTCTACTGTACACTGTTCTGTTCTCTTCTCCCTTACTGAGGCTGAAACATGAAATTGTAGCTCATACTGTGCAGCACGCGAGAGAAAGACATCAGAGGAGAACAGAAGGAGAAAGAAGTAATGTGCACTAACCCCGGAACAACATGTTTCTGTGTCTGTAAAGAACGCACGCGAATCCTCAGGGGCGTTTGCACAGGACGCGTTCTTGCATTCAAAAGCAGACAGACGCAGCGCACTGGGATGGAACTGAACGCATGGGGGCTCGCGGCGCGTTTGTAAGTTGAGCTGTTTTTAACTTAAAAGGCAATTATAAAAACAAGGGTCAAAGACGATCTTCTAGTGCATGTTTGAAAACGGACACAGAGAACGTGTCCTGCGTGAACGACATATTATATTAACCAGCTCAATTCATGCTCTTATCGGTGAATTTTTATTTGTAGTAAAACCATGGTTAATTTTCGTGAGGGCAACATGTGATTGGGCTAGCCAACACTACAAAAGACGATTGTCAAATAACAGCTCCAGTGGAGTAGGTGGTAAAGCGCAGGCTGTAGTGATCGACCAGAGTATGAATCTACTTTTCGCCTGACTTTTTTTCTCCCTTTTTAAATCTCATATTACGTCTGAAAATCGTTTATTTTAGTTTAAATATTTTATTGCAGATGTGTAGGCGGTAAAGCGTATATCCTATATCTTTTTAACGCGATAGACCCGAGTTCGAATCCACCTATTGCGAACTTTCTGTTTCCTTTTATAAAACCTCATATCACATCTGAAAAGCATTTATTTTAGTGTAAATAATCTATTGCTGAGCAAGGTCCTGATATAAAATATTTACTAGCAGTTACTAGGTGATTCGCTCATATTGAGTCCGTTGAAAATGTATTTAAAAAAAAACACTTGTACCTATCCTAATATATTCTTAATAAATATGTAAATATTATTTTAGCGCTTGAAAAGCTTTATATTTATATATTATGTTGCATTCAATGTTTTTTTTAGCAATATTACATACATTTCAAATTATTGTAAGTGAGAAGTGTTTTACCATGTTGCTATGTGTTCACTATCCTTATGAAAATTAACCATGGTTTTTATTATAGTTAAAGTGTAGTAACGATATTTTTTGGTGCTTTGATTACCATTAAACTATGGTTAGCAAGTCCATGGTTAATTTGTGGTTATCATTTTTTAACTATATGTAACCGTGGTTTTTATTTTATTTCATTTGTATTAAAACCATGGTTAATTTTCGTAAGGGTAACTTCTGATTGTACAAGCCAACACTACAAAAGACGACTGCCAAATAACATTTTCAGTGGTTTAGATGGTAAAGCAGATATTGTAATCTTTTTAACGCGATGGACCCGAGTTCGAAATCCGCATATTGCCGAACTTTCTTTCTCCCTTTTTAAATCTCACATCACATCTGAAAAGCATTTATTTTAATGTAAATAATCGATTGCTGTTTGCACTTAGTGTAAATAACCTCTATTCCTAAAATTATGCCTCATTTTTGTGTAGGAATATTAGGTACATTTAAATTTATCGTAAGTAAGAAGTGAGTGTTGCTATGCGGTCGCTAGGGCGTTGCTATGATATTCTTTGATATTCTAGTCTGTTTGTGGATCAGGTCTCTCTTTCAGTATGTTCATGTGGGATTTTTCTGTTCACTGTTTTCTGGTCCAGTAGGTGAAAATGATGCGTCTGGATCACTCTTAGTAAAGACGGGTGTAAAGACGCACGGTTTGAGGAATCTGAAGCACAAGCGCTGCGGGATGAGTTACACGCTCAAGTTTAATTGGTATGCTTAGGGGTTTGTTTAAACATCTATCCGTATGAGCAGTAGTAATAGTGGTATCTGCCTTAGCAAACAGCTAAAAATCCGAAGACCTCAGAGGCAAAGAGCGCAGAGTGAGCGCGCATCTCTCTCTCTCTCTCACTCACTCACTCTTGCGCGTTCATCCGGACAGATTCTTCTTCTTCTCTCTCCAGTGGATACTGCGGGGAACACACGGATTGCCTGTAGGATGGATTGCTGAAACTCCCTTTGCGAGATTACCCATTTATTTCCTTTCATTTCCCTCCCGTCGCACTCTCTCGTCTCCATCCATCCATCCATGAGTCCGGACGGGTTCTGATTCGGACAGAATGCGGATCCTGGTGTTGATTCCGCTGCTGTGGGGACTCGGTGAAGGGGCTTTTCCCAGCAGTGTCCAAATCGGTGAGTTACACTTCTAACATGATCGCTACATAGGCACTTTATATCGCAGTGCAACAGATTACGATGTACATAGTGCATAATAATTCACAATAAGTCATCTATACACTGCCTTATACAAATACACAGAGAAACGAGTGTAAAATATGGATTTGAAGCTGTTTTTTTTTACCTAAAGTACCTTGTGTGCTGAAATGCCTCTTCATTCTTGCACTATTCTCATTAAAAAGGTGCTTTTAAGCCCCAGTTAACTTCCAAGCATTGTGGGAGCCACAATTAAATTTAAGAATCAGACGATTTTTAAAACTGGGACAATTCATTGGACGCAAAGAGGACAACTGAGGGGGACAGTGTCTTTTTGTGGTTACAGCCCTGAAAAAGTGTCCAAATCTGGTGCTGTTTAAGCATTTTTGCTTTAAAATGTGATTTTAAATGGTTGTAGATTGACTCTCTGCACTTGCAGTGTTATTAGGGTAGGATTATGTTTTTAAGGGTTTTGACTACTTTAGCATGCATGAGTTGTGGTCATCATGTGAAGACTGTGGTCAAGTGCACACTGAGGTGGAGTGCGCGTTTGTACCTTTCATCGCCAGTTCAGAGCATCACTGCAGCATTCGGTTTTTGTCTTTCTATACTGGTGCGATGTGGGATGACCTCTTCCCATCTGAGTGCGATCAAAGTTTCCCATTTCACCAGATTTGCAGCTCTATGTTTGATTAACATCAACAAACCACTATGCATGCCCGCCCACCCCTCTCTCTCTCTCACACACAGTTCCCTCTCTTTTTGCAGGATGTGTCTTGCGTGTGTGTTCAGTCACTGCATTGCTCATTGAGATGGAGAGTCTCACGCCATAATGAGATGCGGCCGCTGACTTGTGCGCCTTTGACAGCACTGCCGATAAAGTTAATACGCTAAATACGGACACACACACACTCACATCCAGAGAGTAAGAGAGATGCACAATTGCACGCAATGCCTAATGACATTTACATACCGCTGCAATGGAAATGCACAATGCTTGTGTTGTTCCTCATGAATAAAAGCACGTTATGGGATCTCCAATTGCAGCTGAGCCAAAACGTCCATCAGAAAGAGAGATGAATTAGGAGGATGTGATGAAACAGAACGTGACACTGGCCCTGCCAAATGCAGACATGCATGCTCTGGTGACACCAACAACAAATGCGATCTTCCACACAGATAATTTCCATGATTAAAGGGACTGTTCACACAAAAATGAGCATTTAACTCACCCTGGATGACGTTCCAAACCTGTATGACTTGGTTTAATCTGTGGGGGATAAAACAAGCTGTTAGCACAATGTTCACACTGCTATAGACTTAAAAAAAAAAAAAATTCTTCATTTGGCATTGCTGGTTGCATGAAGAACTATTAACATCTATGGAAACTTTCCATTTCACAAAAGGAACGCTATCAAAAATGAATGTTCAAAAAGGGGAGTTTTGCAGTAATGCTATAGAAGAACCATTTTTGGTTCCCTGAAATTGTTAATAAGCTTAACAACCTTTTTAAATTATAAAGGCCTTTTGTGGAATGGAAAAGTATCATGGATGTTAAAGGTTCTTCATGGAACCATAAATGCCAAATAAAGAACCTTTATTTTTAAGAGTATAGTGGAAAAGCGTTCTTTAGATTTTCAAAATGTTCTTTTTACTAAGAAAAAAGGCTCTTTGGGAAACCAAAAATGGTTCTTTAATGGCATTACAATGAAAATTCCCTTCTAGAACCATTATTTTTAAAGCAATAGTTCACCCCAAAATTAAATTTGCTTAAAATGTATTCAACTTAAGGCCATTCAAGATGATTTTGTTTCTTCATCAGATTTGGAGAAATGTAGCATACCATTACTTGCTCACCAAGGATGTTGAATGGGTGCCGTCAGAATTAAGAGTCCAAACAGCTGATAAAAACACCACAATAATACCACAAGTAATCCACACCACTCCAGTCCATTTAACATCTTAAGACATTTTTAACTGAAATACGAGTCCATAATCCATAATAACAATTCTGGTCTGAATCAGGAGAGAAATCTGCACAGATCAAACACCGTTTACAAGCCAAAACATTTCTATATGTGGGTGGATTTTGATGCGGGAGACAACAGGAAATGTACTTTTTCACTGGAGGAAGTGTAATTATGAATTATAGACTCGTATTTTGACCTGAAACAATGGTTTGAAGTAGAGCTGCCCCTATAGCCAACTAACTGTTCGAAAAAAACGTCTGGTCTTTGTGGCAATATAGGACATCGGGCAGGACATCCAAACGCTCACCTATCATTTCTCAACTTCAAATATGGCTTATCATCTAAAATATGTAAGTAGTAGCAACTCTACATGGGCGTTCAATCTAATGTTAACCTAGAAAACTGTGCCCTATTCAAGTGTCTGTGCGGAGTGAGGAAGCTAAATGACAGATGGAGATGTCGGTGTGGTCACTTGCTCCATCATTTTTGGTCATACAGATAAAAGTAATACATCTTTCGAATCTGTAAAGACTCTACGTTTATTTGTGTGCACTCACAATAACAACAAAACATTGCACTTTTGTAAAATAATGAAAGCGAACAGGATGCACGTTCTGCCTTCTCTGTGAACTTGAGCGCAAAACTTTGAAACTTTGTGTATAGGCCTTACAGACATGAAAAATATTTAAATGGAGAGTGAAATGTCTACTTTCAATTGAACTTTCCAATTCAAATAAAAAGCAAATATTCTCAGATTATGTAATTATAAAGTTGTGAAACAGGCATACAGGCACATCACTACTGAGTTAGTATCGCTGACCTCTCTTTAGATGAAAACAAAGAAAGCACTAGTTTATCAATGAATTATTAAAACGTTGATGCAGTCTGCTTGCTGTTTTTCCCAGACACATTCATAATTATTATATCTGTTGGTGCGCTGTGGCAAGCTGTATGTGCTTGTGCGCTTATTAGGCTATGTAAGCAATTAAAGGCTCATTATTATGATTTAAATGGTTTATTCATAAACGTGCAACTGCTAGACGACTAATGCTTAAAATGACTACTAGTCGTACAGAAAAATCTTAAGTTGAGTGCAGCTCTAGTTTGAAGTTAAAACATATTATAGATGGATTTGTTTCTTACAAACATGCATTTTTCATCTTCTCAAGATGTTAACTGATGGACTGGAGTAATGTGGATTACTTGTGGATTACTGTGATTTTATCAGCTGTTTGGACTCTCATTCTGACGGCACCCATTCACTGCAGAGGATCCACTGGTGAGCAAGTGATGCAATGCTACATTTCTCCAAATCTCATGAAGAAACAAACACATCTAAATCTTTACTCTTAAAAATTAAGGTTCTTTATTGGCATCAAGAACCTTTCAAATGCAGATTGTGCAGAGTTAATCATGCAAATGTACATTTTTGAGTGAGCCAATCCTTGAAGAGTGTATTTTGTACAGTAAAAGTGAATGCACATTTGTGTGTATTCCAATATGGCACATTAAGATCTGAAACAAATGAAAACCAATGGTGTTTTGAGTCACTAATGTGCCATATTTAAATGCAAACCCAAGATTTCAGAGCTACAGCTGAGAGTATGATTCATAGCGAAAGAAAAACAACGTCATGCAGGTAAATTAACGATTTTCCACTTTTTTTTTTAGGGTGAACTATTCCTCTAGGATACATATGCACCTCTTTCTCTTTTCTTTCCTCTTTGCAGTCACTTATTCTTTCTTCTTCTCGCTCTTTCCAGGAGGGTTGTTTATAAGAAATACGGATCAAGAATATACCGCTTTCCGCTTGGCCATATTTCTTCACAACACGAGTCCGAATGCCACAGAAGCCCCTTTCAACCTGGTTCCACATGTCGACAACATCGAGACAGCCAACAGCTTTGCTGTCACCAATGCCTGTGAGTGAAAAATGAAAAAAGTTCTGTGAAACACAGTGTGAAACAGAATCGAGTGTGTTTTGATTACGCGCTTCTCCATGTTCAGAGTCGCATCTAAATCTGACTCTGTGATGCTTTTAAAACATTGATCTGTTTGAGCGGATTCTGACTCAGCCAATGGTGTGAGTTTGGGGTCTATTTGATGACCAATGGCAGGCGAGGTGGGACGTTGGGAGCATCTGAGAAACCTGTTTGAAAACAGTTATTAATTTTGCTATTCTGTGTTGCGAAATGATACACTTAATTCAGTGTTTTTAGTGCATGCAAATACCTCAGCATCAACTCTTGACCAGCTTTGAGCATGCTTTGGTGTGCATCTTTACATCTTCGGGTTTGAAAGGATGCTGTCAACCCATTTCTTTTCATTTACCTGCAAAGTTAGAAACAAAAAGGGTCGTAACACAAATACTTGAACACTGCAATTGTACAGCTTACTTAAAGTGCATTCTTAAGTACTGTAAAAATAAAAGTGCACACAGAGATCTTAAGACCCTCTTTACAATTAAGTTCAGTTAACGTAATCCACTTTAATCTGCATAAACGTGCATTAGATTCCTTTACATTTTTGTACTTTACTGGGAGTCAATGGCACTTACCTGTATCATTGATTTTAGTGCAGTAATAATCAATGTTAGGACAGCAGGCGTCAAACACGTCACTTTGGGTCCCGCTCAGACGTTGCGCTTCACTGGATGTCAATGAGAGCATCATAAAAGCACATTGTGATGAAGCATATTGGACATTAAGCTTTTAATTAACGTATTTATGTATTGCCTTTTCAGTATGATGATTGTGAAAGCTTTGCAATGGTCTGGCTTGGAGACTATTGTTAAGATATGCTCTCTTAACTACAGGCATTTGTAAACGTTGCAAAACAGATCTGATGCTGGTTAATTATTTTAATTTAATTAGTGGAGGTGCAGTTTTAAAGAAGTAATTTTAGAGAAAGATTAAGCACACATTATGACTTTGAACCACAAGCGACATCAGATTTAAGCAGTTTTGTTTTACTATTATTTATATACTATTATAGTTTTTATTAATATTTTTAATTAGCTTTTATTTTTGTTTAACTTTTTGTAACTCTGTTATGTGCTTTTGTCAGTTTGTTATTCATTTTATTATTTTATATTTTATTTATATTATTATTATTTATTTTTATATTACTGTTTAGGATTATGCTTTTTAAGTTTTAATTTGTATTTATTTTTAATTTGTAATTTTAGTGCTTCAACTTAAAATTTCACTTTTATTTCTCCTTTTTCATCTAATATTTTATTTCAGCTTGGCACTTTGGTTTTTAATAGTTTTAATTTTAATAACCTTGACTTAAATTATGAAACTGAAATCGCACCAAATCTTTCCTTCTATATTATTACGTACATCTGAGTGTAGCAGATTATCGACAATGACTAAATGTGGGCGGGGACTTGCTTTTATGCATCTGTTGTTGATTGGATGTTGAGATGAGGGGGGGCGTACTTTAATCTAAATTATAAGAGATTCCTGTATACGTCAACATTATGAAACACTTTTAAAATAAAACATGCACAAACGATCGCAGTAAGACCTATAACGTGCATTTAGAAAAAAGATAAGTAAATTTTCATTTCATGCCACTTTAAAAAAACCAGAAACCAAAATATTGATTTAAAGAGCTTTAAATGAAACATAAAAAAAATCTCTAAACACTCTCAGGAAAAAAGGTACAAAAGCTTTCACTGGGGTGGAATCCTTGCAAAAAGAACAAATATGTACACTTTAGGTAGTAATATGCACACACACAAAAAAATTACCTTTAAGATACCAAAATGCACACTTTCAAAAGGTGTGCCTTTTGAAAAGGTATCTCCCCAGTGACAGCTTTTGTACCTTTTTTTTTCTAAGAGTGAAGAATCTCCTAGCAACTCAAACCTAAAGAGCCAAAACGGCTCTTGATAAGAACTTAAGGAAGCGCTGAGGAACCTCTATGAGCAAAAGTGAGACAGGGACCAACAGAGACGAGTCAATCCCAGTTTAACCTCTCTCCCGCTGGGCACCAACCTCTCGCACTCCTGCGCACTGGACGCCCAGCCTGAGTCTGCAGAATCCGCTGCTGTCCTGATGCAGCAGTGTGTGTGTGTGTTATCTCTGCCCTGGCTGCCTTCCAGCTCTTTTAGCCCTCATCAGCTGCGGAATACTGACAGCTTTGGGAATGAGGTGCGTGCGTGCATGTGTGTATGTGTGTGTGTGTGTGAGATAGATGGGGAGAAAGAGGGAGAGAGGTGAAGTTAATCGTTTCCTGCTCGTCTCCTCGGGCTGCAGGAGAGAATAAGGAGTGGAAAGGGTTTTCTCTTTTATCCTAACACACCTTTATCTGAGCGCTTAAAAGCAGCGAGCAAAATCAATCTCTGAATGAGTTTCAGCTGAGAGAGGGAATGCGTGATGAATGGAATCAGGAGATGGAAGGATTTATTTAATGAAAGGGGAGGAATGAAGAAATTACGGGAATGATATGTTGTCAAATGCAGGGGACAGACGGAGAAACGGAGGCAACAAGAGGGAGGAGATAAAAGGGATACGGCAGAGAGAGAGAGAGATAAATGGATGGGTGTGTCGTGACCTTTGTGCAGCAGTAAATGTTTAGAGCACATACTGTGAAAGAGAGAAAGAGAGAGATGAAGAGACTAAAGGATAAAAACACAAGCAATAGACTGATGGATGAGAAAGAAAGAATGACGCGGATGAGTGAATGAAGGAATGAAGGAAATGGACAGATGAACAGACAGAATGACAGATATAATGATAGAGACAGAATAAACAAATGATAGATAAAATGAACAATGGATAAAGCGAATGAAATCAGTTTTGTTAATTCGTACTGTATATCTATCTATCGTTCATATATCTATCATTCATCTATTGTTCACATCTATCTATCTATCTATCTATCTATCTATCTGTCTATCTATCGTTCATATATCTTTCATTCGTATATCAGTCTATTGTTTGTATATCTATTTATCTATCTATCGTTCGTATATCTATCAATCATTTGTATATCTATCACCTGTATGTCTATCCATCCGTCTATTCGTCTGTCTATCGTTCGTATATCCATCAATCATTCGTATATCCATCCATCTATCTATCTATCCATCATAAGTATATCTATGTATCGTTCGTATATCTATCCGTCTATCTATCTATAAATCTATTGTTTGCATATCTATCTATCTATCTATAATTAGTATATCTCTGTATCGTTTGTATATCTATCTATTGTATATCTATCGTTCGTACATCTATCTATCATCCATCATAAGTATATCTATCCATCTATCTATCTATCTATCTATCTATCTATCATTTGTATATCTCTGTATCGTTCGCATATCTTTCTATCTATCATCTATCTATCGTATATCTATCTATTGTTCGTACATCTATCTATCCATCCATCATAAGTATATCTATCAATCCATCTATCTATCTATCTATCTATCTATCTATCTATATCTATCTATTGTTCGTACATCTATCTATCTATCCATCCATCATAAGTATATCTATCTATAAATCTATTGTTTGCATATCTATCTATCTATCTATCTATCATTAGTATATCTCTGTATCGTTTGTATATCTAACTATTGTATATCTATCGTTCGTACATCTATCTACCATCCATCATAAGTATATCTATCCATCTATCTATCTATCTATCTATCGTATATCTATTATTCGTACATCTATCTATCCATCCATCATAAGTATATCTATCCATCTATCTATGTATGTATCTATCTATCTATCTATCTATCTATCTATCATTTGTATATCTCTGTATCGTTCGTATATCTTTCTATCTATCATCTATCTATCGTATATCTATCTATTGTTCGTACATCTATCTATCCATCCATCATAAGTATATCAATCCATCTATCTATCTATCTATCTATCTATCTATCTATCTATCTATCGTATATCTATCTATTGTTCGTACATCTATCTATCCATCCATCATAAGTATATCTATCTATCTATAAATCTATTGTTTGCATATCTATCTATCTATCTATCTATCATTAGTATATCTCTGTATCGTTTGTATATCTGTCTATCTCTCTATCTATCTATCGTTCATACATCTATCTATCCATCCATCATAAGTATATCTATCATCTATCTATAAATCTATTGTTTGCATATCTATCTATCTATCTATCTCTATATCTATCTATCATATATCTATCTATCGTTTGTACATCTGTCTATTCATCCGTCTATCTGTCTATCTATTGTTCGTATATCTATCAATCATTTGTATATCTATCGTTCGTACATCTGTCTATCCATCCGTCTATCTATCTATCCATCATAAGTATATCTATGTATGGTTTGTATATCCATCTATCCATCTGTCTATCTATCTATCTATCATTCGTATATCTATCTATCTATCATCTATCTATCTTTCACATGTATGTTGATATCATGTTAGGTTTGTTTATGGTGCCTCAGCTGTAATTTACTTGATTTAATGAAAGTTCAGTCCACACACACACACACACACACTCATCCGCAGGCTGAAGCAGAACTACTTTTAAACAAAATCAAGCTTCATGACCTTTATGAGGCTCTTTTGTCAGGGAATCATCTCAGTGAGGCATCACAAACATCCGATAATCCACCACACATATATATATATATATATATATGAGCCATATATACGTGTGTGTGTGTGTGGGTTAAACTTCACGTCTGCTGAATCACACAGCCAGGAGCTTTAGTCTCTCACTGAATGATGTGTGTTTGCTCTCTAGTCGAGTGAGTAATGCATGAACCTGTCTGTGACCTGTACTCTGTGTGTGTGTGTGTGTGTGTGATGTAAATGTTTTTCCATGTGTTGCCGGATCTTGATGTCTTGAGATGGTTCAATGAATCTCTTTACTGACTCATTCATTTATTCGCCTGCAGCGATTGTCTCGTTGCATCAGAACGAGTTTTTAGCGTATCGCACGATACCAACCTGCATTTCAACACACTTAGGATTGTCTGACTGTCATTCATTACAGAAAATATCATGCATCATAAAGACAGACAGCACAAGCACACTTTACATGCAAACACTTGACAAAAAGTAGTTCTTAGTGATAAAACAACAGATCTAGAGAGGAAAATACAGACAAAAAGTGTTACATGTAACAAGTACATTTTGGTGGGATTAAAATACATATTTGAACATACGGCGACATAAACAATCTTTGATCATTTTCCTGGATTAGAAAGTCTAAGATAAACTCTGGGAAACATAAATGATTAATTCACCTCCTGAGAACCAAGTCGTTTATTTGACAGACGCAAAATGAATAAATCATTCATGAACGAACCATCTCTAAAGTCCACTAAAAATAAAAAAGCAGCTCTATTCAGTTGAATCTGTTTAATTAAACTAGAGAACGATCTAAAAAGCCTCTCCATTCTTTTTAAAGTTTATTTAGTTCTGTTTTAATGTTTTATATAACAGAATTTGATTTATAACCACATACAAAAGAATTCAATCTGTGAAAATATGGATTGAAATCAGTGGTGTTATTCTTAAATAAAACAATTAGTAACTGAAATTAAGCTAAAATCAAATTAAATACAAATATTAGATACCTAGAAAAAAGTGAAAAAAAGTGAAATCTTGCCTTGGCAGCTAACTGAAATAAGATTAAATTAAAGCATTTAAATTACTAAATCTAAAACTGAAATAAAAATAAATTAGCACTACGAAGAAATTGTAAAAAAAATAGCAACATTTTTTTTTCAGCAAATGAAACAGAGCTTAAATAAAACATACAAATTAAATAAAAACAAAAAATAAAATAAATAAATAAATAAATAAATACATTAAAAAAAATACAATAAAATAGAAATGGTACCTTGGCAACTAACTGAAATAAATACATTTAAAAAAATGACTAAATCCAAAAATATAAAATAAAAATTAATTAAAGCTATCAAATATGAAAGAAATATTTGTAAAATCTATTAAAATAATTTTTGATATTTGGTAATTGCCATAAAGCTTAAATAAAATGTAAATATAAATATTACATGAAAAACAAATAAAACAAACAAACAAAAAAATAGAAATATTGCCTTGGCAACTAAATGATATAAATAAGTACTAACATGACTAAAACTAAAATAGAAATGAAATAGAATAGAATAGATTTTCTAAATGAATAGAAAAGTAAATATAAAAAACAACTAATAAATCTGTTTTTATTAATTGAAATAAATCTTAAATAAAATACAAATATTAGATACCTTAAAAACAAACAAAAACAATGAGAAATTTTGCGTTGGCAACTTACAGAAGTAAATAAGATTAAATGAAAGCATTTAAATTACTAAATCTAAAACTGAAATAAAAATAAATTAGCGCTATGAAGAAATATTTTTCAAAAATAGTCAAATTTTTAAGCAAATAAAAAAATAGAGCTAAAATATAAATATTGTAAAAAAAAATGCATGGCAACTAACTGAAATAAATATATTTAAATACTAAAATTATTAAATCTAAAAATAAAAAATAAAAATTAATTAAAGCTACAAAGAAATATTTGTAAAATCTATTAAAATATTTTTTGGTATTTTGTAATTAATATTTTGTAATTGATATAAAGCTTAAATTAAATGAAATAAATATCAGATAAAAAAACACAAATAAAACAAACAAAATAAATTAAAATATTGCCTTGGATATGAAAAATTAAAGCTATAAAGAAATATTTTTAACAGCTAATTTTTTGGTAATTGAAATAAAGCTTAAATAAAATAAGATCTAAATATTGGATGAAGTTTATAATTATAACTAAAATGAAAATAAATGAAAGCTATAAGGAAATATATATAAAGCATATAAATTACTAAATATAAAACTAAAAAAAAAAAAACTAAAAATAAATTAGCACTATGAATAAATATTTGTAAAAAATTAGCAACACTTTTTTCAAATAAAATATAAAAAGTAAGTTAAAAAAAAAAAAAAATAAAAAAAATAAATAAATAAATAAAATAGAAATGGTACCTTGGCAACTAAATCCAAAAATATAAAATAAAAAATAATTAACGCTATGAAATATAAAAAATATATTTGTAAAATCTATTAAAATATTTTTTAATATTTGGTAATTGCCATAAAGCTTAAATAAAATGTAAATATAAATATTACATTACAAACACATATACAAACACAAATAAAACCAAAAAACAGAAATAATGCCTTGGCAACTAAATGATACAAATAAGTAATAACATGACTAAAACTAAAATAGAAAAGAAATATTAAAAGTTGTTAAGAAATATTTTTAAAAACTACCTTTTTGGTCATTTAAATAAAGCTTAAAAAATAAGATCTAAATATTATAACTGAAATGAAAAATATTAGATGAAAAATATTAGATGAAAAAAATTAGGAATGTTATCTTCGAAACTAACTAAAATAAATTAGTTTAAGCTGACGTACTAAAATGGCTAAAACTAAAACTAAAATAAACCTATTAGTAAATATTTAAAAAAATTAATAATAATGACAACACATACTTAAGATATAAGACTTAAAATATAAGAAGCTATTTCTATAATAGCATCTTCTAACACAACACTGACTGAAATCACATTTGTATGTGGTTTAAAATCAGATCAAACAAATATAATTTTTACTGATCCGACTATAACAAAAGAGGCGTTCTGCTGCCCGTCTGAGTGGTTATGACAGCCATAACGCAGAATGAAGGAGAGAGTTAGTTAGTGTGTGTAAAGGTCATCACTGTAGGTCCCTTTGAATGGCACTTAGATAAATGCTCATCAATATTAACTATCCCACAATCCCTTCACGGGTCTGTCTCGTTCTGCCTGCCTCTCTCTGTTTCCCATAACAAGTCAATGAGTCTCCAGACCCAGAGGTCGACCCCTGCTGTGACCCTTCCTCACACACGCGCGTACGGCTCTGAATGGCAGCTGATAATGACGAGTCTCTATTTTTAGAGCTGAACTTTCCTTTAATTGAGCCTCAGTCAGGGGTGCGTGAAGGTGCTCACATGTTATTTCTGCATCTTATGTCAAAGTTCATTCCTTAAACTCGGATGATTTCTACATTATATGAGTTGCAAGGTTTTCTGCATGAATATTTTTGGGTGTAAAATGAATATATTCCAGCTGGGATACTACGTTTACTGATTTCATTCAGTTTACCAACATTCATTATTCATTAATCATTATGCTCATTAATTACTCAGGATACCTGAAGAAAGCAGCAAGGAATTAGACAAGGGAATCTTACAAAAATACGTCCACATTGTATTTCACCGTTAAAAAATTAAATCAAATACAAATATACATTTTAGGCAACTAATTGAAATAAGTTTAGGTTGAAGCATTTAAAATACTATATCTACAACTGAAATGAAAATTACATAAATATATTTTTTTAAACTATTATAATTTTTTCAGTAAATGAAATAAAGCTTAAGTAAAATATAAATATTAGATGAAAAACAAACTTAATTTTTTTTTTTTTTTTTTTAGAAATGGTACCTTGGCAACTAACTGAAATAAGTTTTAAATAATAAGTACTAAAATTACCTAACCTAAACATGAATTAAAGCTATGAAGAAATATTTCTAAAAACTATTGAGATATTTTTGATAACTGATAAAAAATAAAATAAAATAAAATAAAATAAAATAAAATAAAATAAAAGTAAAAAAGCCTATTGTTAGTACAAATAAGGATCATTTCTTACTGTACAGTTCTCACTGTAATTCTCATTAATTCTCAATTATGATTCTCATTAGAATAAAAGAAATTACAAAAATTACTGTAATACAGTTTTCCTCATTTAAATTAGCTTACAGATACAGATAGAACAAATAATTGTACCATTTGTTATACTTCATAATTTACATTAATAGATTGTTATCTTTATATCTTTATATTTATGTTATATATATATATATATTTATATATATATATTTATATATATATATGTATATAAAACTTTTTCCAAAATAACATTTTAGGAAATAAACATAATATTTCTTCAATTTTATTATTATTTTTTTAAAAAAATTCTCATTTAAATAAGCTTACAGATGAAGTAAAATAATTCTACCATTTGCTATACTTCACAATTTACATTAATAGATAGTTATCTTTTTAGAGAATAATGAAAATTTGTAATAAACTGTCTGGATGCATTACATTAATGTGAACTTGGAGAGCTCACTTCCAGAACAACAATTTACAAATAAGTTACTCACCCCCTTGTCATCCAAGATGTTCATGTCTTTCTGTCTTCAGTCGTAAAGAAATTATTGTTTTTGAGGAAAACATTTCAGGATTTTTCTGCATATAATGGACTTCATTGGTGTCCTGATTTTGAACTTTCAAAATGTAGTTTAAATGCGGCTTCAAAGGCTCTAAATGATCCCAGCCGAGGAAGAAGGGTCTTATCTAGAGAAACGATCTGTAATTTTTTCGGAAAATAAAAATTTGCATACTTTTTAAGCACAAAAGCTTGTGTAGCACAGGCTCTGGGATGTGCATTCACTACATACTATTGAATCACGTCGAAAGTTCACGCCGAACGTAGCAGAAACAACAGACCCAGTGTTTACAAAGTGACTAAGAAAGTGCAAGTAAATTTGTAAATGCTGTTTACAAACAAAAAGCTACAACGATGTCAGACAATTCTGAAGTTGTAGGAGAAAATAAGATAGAGTTTATCGTCATTCTCTACCTTTTTTAGTCGGAATACACAGACGATGAACTTTGATGTGATTCGTAGTAGTGATGGGAAGTTCGGATCATTTTATTGACTCGGACCTTTGAGTCTCGTTCAGCAAAATGAACAAATCTTTTTGAGTCATCTTTGAGTTCATTTTAGCAAAATATAATTCAAATGTTATGTGTCACTTCCCTAACACATCTACTGCTTACACAAACGTTAACCGTAACCCTAACCCTAACCCAAAGACAAAACTATAATGCTATAAGAAACAGAAAAGATTCATTCATTGTTTACCTGGGTCTTTAGTCTATGATTAGCTCACCTCACCTCTTATCTGACAAGTTTTCGGGTTTGAGTCGTTCGTTCATCACGTGACAGACCCATAAGATGAACGAACGACTCGAAAAACCCAAAGACTTGAAACAGGTGAACTAATTCCAGTACAGAACCTAATAGGATGTTGTGCATGTGTGACTGAACGAATCACTCCCCCAGATGACTCGTTCTTCCCGAGTCACATTAAAGATTCGTTCAAAATGAACGAATCATTCAAGAATGCGCATCACAGAGCCTGTGACACAAGCTTTCGTGCTTAAAAAGTATACACATTTTTATTTTTAGAAAAAAATGACCGATCATTTCGCTAGATAAAACACTTCTTCCTCGGCTGGGATCGTTTAGAGCCTTTGAAGCTGCATTTAAACTACATTTTGGAAGTTCAAAATTGGGGCACCAATCAAGTCCATTATATGAAGAAAAATGCTGAAATGTTTTCCTCAAAAACCATAATTTCTTTACGACTGAAGACAGAAAGATATGAACATCTTGGATGACAAGGGGCTGAGTAAATTATTTGTAGACTTTTGTTCTGGAAGTGGACTTCTCCTTTATTTAAATAATGTGAAAATTCTTAATAGGTTCTTTACACAGGATACAATTTAATAGATTTAGAATCAATATCATTTGACCGTCATTGGTTTGTCTGACAGATCGAAACACACACAGATCCAGCAGCCTGCAGCAATCCAGGTACAGAGCTTGAACCCGTGTTTGCTGTGTCTCTGCCATCTGTGTGTGTGTGTGTGTGTGTGTCTATGTGTGAGTGCGTATGTATACTTGGTTACCTTGGCAACACATAATGGCTGATTTGCTGCAACAGAAATAGTTTGATGATTCATTCTAGTCGGAACCAATCAGAAGAGACCTTCTTCTGTCTGTCTCTCTCTCTCACACACACACACACACACACACACACACACACACACACACAAGAGACACGTTTAGTTATACATGGTCAGAAAGTCAGTTAAGTCAGTTTTCAAACTTTTTATCACTTATTTTGAGATGAACAGAAAACAAAGCAATTGTATCTAACGATCTACTTCAGGCCAAATCCAAAATAACTTTGTCAGCATTTAATTAAGCAATAAGACAGAAGAGTTTGTGCTTCTGTATATTCACTCTCCTTGTGTTATCAGCCGCTGTATTAACACCTTAAATTGTGCTTTCTTTACGCATTCAATTCTCTCTCTTTCTCTCTCTCTCTCTGTGTCCATCTGTCTCTCGCTCCATGGCAATAAAAAGCTTATTCCATTAATGGAAACAACTTTATTGGCAGTCATGGTAAAGCCTCGTTGCTATGGTCCACCCTTGATTGACAGCTGTGTTGTCACGGTAACAAAAACAGCAAGTCACTTTGCTGAAAGTGGGCTGATCATGACTTCTTACTGAGCAGGAAGTGTGTGTGTGTGTGTTTGTGTGTGTGTCGATGCATTTAAGAACAGAGCAGACGTTACAACAGTGAGTGTATTTTCAGATCTAAAACAAGGCTCAGACTTAAATTACTCAGGAAAACACATGGCTTATGTTTGGAATGGCGCTCTATTCATACTCATTTTGCACATATGACTACAAAGAAATGGCAAGTAATTAAATGTGAAATTTTGAAGTAGACAGACTAAAATAGTATTTTCTTGTAAAACACACTCCAATATATTTTTTTTAGCATTTTTTTAACTGTAATCAAAATGCAACTGTTTATTGTTAGTTTGTTCTTGTTTTTGCCTCAGGATAAAAAAAAGGTAATTGCACCTTTTTATCATAATTTACACTTTTTCCCCTCACAATTCTGAGAAATTCTAAAGTAAAAATTGAGACACAAACTCAGAATTCATAAAAAATAGTAAAAACTGATAGATGTAAAATCATAATTCATAGAAAAAATTGTGAGATGTAAACTGCAAGGTGTAAACTTACAATTCATATTAAAAATAGTAAAAATTGTGAGATGTGAATTAGGAATGCATAGAAAAAAAGTAAAAATTGTGAGATGTGAATTAGGAATGCATAGAAAAAAAGTAAAAATTGTGAGATGTAAACTCAGATTCATATTAAAAACAGTAAAAATTGCAATATGTGAACTTAAAATTCATAGAAAAAAGTAAAAGTTAAGATGTGAACTCAGAATTCATATTAAGAACATTAAAAATTACAAGATATAAACTTAAAATTAATAGAAAAAAGAAAAAATTATGAGATGTAAACTCAGGATTCATATAAAAAGTCAGAATTGTGTGATGTAAATGCAGAATTTACATTAAAAATAGTAAAAATTGCAAGATGCAAACTTAAAAAGTAAACTTAAAATGCATGTATAAATTGAGATATAAACTTCATAGAAATTCATAGAAAAAGGTAAATTATGAGATGTAAACTCAGAAGTCATATTAAAAACAGTAAAAATTGTGAGATGTAAATGCAGAATTCATAATAAAACAGTAAGAATTGCAAGATGTAAACTTAAAATTCATAGAAAAAAGTAAAAATTGTGAGATGTAAACTCAGAATTAATTTTAAAAAGACAAAATTGTGAGATGTAAATGTAGAATTCACATTAAAAACAGAAAAAATTGCAAGATGTAAACTTAAAATGCAGTCAAAAAAGTATAAACTGAAAGAAACTCAGAATTCATAGAAAAAGGTAAATTATGGGATGTAAACTCAGAATTCATATTAAAAATAAAAATTGTGAGATGTAAATTCAAAATTCACGAACAAGTAAAAATTATGAGATGTAAACTCAGAATACATATTAAAAATAGTAAAAATTACAAGATGTAAACTTAAAATTCATAGACAAAAGTAAAAATTGAGATGTAAACTCAGAATTCATATAAAAAACAGTAAAAATTGTAAGATGTAAATGCAGAATTCATAATAAAACAGTAAAATTTGTGAGGTGTAGATGCAGAATTCACATTAAAAACAGTAAAAATTGCAAGATGTAAACTTAAAATACATGTATAAATTCAGATATAATCTCAGAATTCATAGAAAAAGGTAAATCATGAGATGTAAACTCAGAATTCATATTAAAAACAGTAAAAATTGTGAGATGTAAATGTAGAATTCATAATAAAACAGTAATAATTGCAAGATGCAAACTTAAAATTCATAGAAAAAAGTACAAATTGTGAGATGTAAACTCAATTCACAGAAAAGGTAAATTATGAGATGTAAGCTCAGAATTCATATCAACAACAGTAAAAATTGTGAGATGTAAATGCAGAATGCATAATAAAAACCGTAATAATTGCAAGATGTAAACTTAAAATTCATAGAAAAAAAGTAATAATTAAAAAAAAAAAAAACTAGATTAGAGAAAGCATGAAATAGCATCATTGCACACTGCATACTATTTCAAATATATATACATAATATGTGAAAAAACACTATTTAACATATCTAATAGTCTGATCTGCTACAATCCTTTACTTCGCCCTCTACAAGTTTTCTCAAAAAAGAATGGGAGCAAGAACTAGGAGTGGAAATTTCTGAGGAAATGTGGCAGATGAGTTTAAAGGACATTAACGAACACTCTATCAGTTCTAGACACTGCCTTATTCAGTTTAAAGTCATTCACAGATTACATTATTCAAAAAAGAAATTACATAGAATTTTCAAAAATGTCTCACCTCTCTGTGACAAATGTAATTCAGTAGTTGCTGATTTGCCTCATAGTTTTATTTTTTGCTCCAAGATAAAAAATTACTGGAATGGAATTTTTGATGTCCTTTCAGAGATTTTTAGGGTGCAACTGCAGCCGGATCTGGCACTTTTTGTTTTGGGATTTTCAGAAAGTATGCATTCATTATCAGGAGCACAACACAAACTGCTTGCATATAGTTTAACTACAGCCAAGAAGCTAACACTTTTGTTCTGGAAGAAAAAGGAGGCTTCTACATGTAAGCTATGGCTTGGAGAGATGATTTCTACTTTACATTTGGAACGAATGAGGTACTGTCTAAAGGGCAAATTTGAGCAGTTTGTCAAAATTTGGCACCCTTTTCTCTGTTATCTTGATGGAAAACCTGCGGACTAATGCATAATTTGTTAATGTCATGTTTTAACATTTCTTCATCATACATTGCAAACTAATGTAAACAGGTCTTGTAAGGGATGGTTTGTGAGGTGGGGTTTTGTTTATTTTGTTTTCTTTCATTTTCCTGTCTGTCTTTTCTAATTTTAATTGTATTTTTTGCACATGTATAGAAACAAAGTATGTGAGATTGTAAATCCATCTTTAAAATCTTTATCTTTTAATAAAACTTATTTGACAAAAGAAAAAACATATCTAATAGTCCATTATAGCATTTATGAATATTATAAACACGATTTCTTCACCAAAAACAAGACACAGTTCTGATATAACAGGGAACAAAAATGCTAAATAAATAAATAAGCAATAAAACACAATTAACCATATATTTGTGCATTGCAAAGAAAAATAAATATGCTTTTAAACTTTTAAATGGCAGGATGACATAAAATTGGCTTGAATTTGTGTCACCACTTTAATCAAACAAAATGGATGAAAACTATAATATTGCTACATATGGTTATATAAATAAATATTATAAAATGTTAATATATATTGACATTGTTTTTCTTCTAAACAGTATAAATAAAAATGTTTAAATATTTGTAAAATATAATTACAATGTAAGACAATAATTCTGGTTTGATAAATAATTCATGGTGTCCACAAAATCTGCGTCTTGGAGCAAAAGTAGTGTATGGTGAGGTCATGTGGTGTTCTCTCTTTCATAGTGTCTCTCAGTGGAATGATGTGTGTTTTGGTAAATGGTAAATCAATCTGTTTGTGACCTGTAGACCCAGCAGCTACTCCAGCCTCTCTGTCTTTCTCTGTGTTGCTGATTAATAGCTCTGTTTCTATTATAGCCCCAGAGTGATTTTATTAAAGTTAACTGTGTTTAGAGCACATGACAAAACCCATCAGCCCAAAAACACACACACACACACACATAGACACACACGTGTGTTATATGAGGTCATCAGACCGCTGGGCCTGTAGTGATGATGTCAGCTTACAGCTGAAGGGTAGAGACGCTCTGATCGATCAATCACTGCTTATTAATCAATACATAACAAATCACTCCTACCTTGCAGAGTAAGACGGATGTCCAGATCGCCCCATGGTGCTTATTCAAGAGCTGGGAAAAATAACATTATATAAATATATCAGTAAATCACGACAACTAATGTTTTTATACTTTAACGCATCAAAACAAGTTGAGCAATTTGTTTTAACATCTGTTGAAATGACTTGCACAGTTGATACCTATTCCTATATAATAATATATGCATTTATGTACATATATGTAAAAAATAAAAAAAAAAATGTTGTTTTCCAATATAAATATCTAAACATTCTTGAATCAAGATGCAAAGGAGCGAGGAGCAAAACGGCTAAAATGGCTTAAAATATTAAGTTTTGTTTTCAGAAAGATTTATCAGCATTTTGTTAGTTTTGTCTAAATTCAACAGGAAAAATATATATAAAATAATATATAAAACATAAATTATATATATATATATATACACTACCGTTCAAAAGTTTGGGGTCAGTTCATTTTTATTGTTTCTTTTTTTTTTCTTTTTTTTTTTAAGAAATTAATACTTTTATTCACCAAGGATGTATTAAGTTAATAATTAAAAGTTTATTAAAAGTTAATAATAAATAATTTACATTGTTATAAAATATTTATATTTTGAGTACTTTTTAAACTTGTTATTCATGAAAGAATCCTGGAAAAAAAAATCACAGGTTCCAAAAAATATTTGGCAGCACAACTGTTGATATTATCCAACATTGATCATTCTAATAATAAATACGCATATTAGAATAATTTCTGAACGATCATGTGACACTTAAGACTGGAGTAACAGCTGATAAAAATTCAGCTTTTCATCACAGGAATAAATTCTATTTTAAAGTATGTTAAAATAAAAAAAAAACATTATTTTATATTGTAAAAACATTTTGCAATATTACTGTTTTTTTCTATATTTTTAATCAATGCAGCCTTGATGAGCATAAGAGACTTCTTTAAAGACTATTACAAGTCTTACTGACCCCAAACTTTTGAACGGTAGTGTATATGTATGTATATATATATATATATATATATATGTATGTATTTATTTATTTAACTGTTTTTTATTTTCAAAAATCATGTTTTTTAAAATTATATTATCATGTTTTTATTGTGTTTTATTGTGTTAGTCAGCTGTAATTTTTTTTTTTTTATATTTCTATTTTTAATCAAAATAACCCAACTGCAGTTTGAGATTCATTGGAATGCACAATGAAAAAACATGATTTTTGAAAATGGTTAAAAACAGTTATCTGTTTTTGTAAATAAAAAATAAAATATAATATATTAATATAAATAACATATAATAAATAATAATAATTATTAATAATTATTATTATTATTGTAGGCGTTAATTTATACAATAATATTATAATTATCATTATTGTATACATTTAAAATGTATTATCTAATTTTATTACATACTCTTTATGTGATGCTTTATGTGATGATTAATGTTGTTTTGGTCCTACTAAAAAAAATCTAAAAAATATTATTATAATTATTTAGAAACAATAATACAGTGAAATATTATTACAGTTTAAAATATTCTATATTCTTTATAATTTCTATGTGAATATATGGTAAAATGTAATTTATTCCTGTGATCAAAGCTGAATTTTCAGCATCATTACTCCAGTCTTCAGTGTCACATGATCTTCAGAAATCATTCTGATATGCTGATTTGCTGCTCAAGAAACATTTCTGGATCTTATCAGTGTTGAAACAGTTAAGCTGTCCAGTATTTTTGTGGAAACTGTGATACATCTTATTTTTTAGGATTCTTTGATTAACACAAGTTTGAGAAGAACAGCATTTATTTGAAATAGAAATATTTTGTACCATTCTGAATGTTTTTACTGTACACCGTATGGTAGAAGCATGTTAATGTTGTTTTTGTCTCAACCAGTCATAACTGTGACAGGCAAAAAGTAATTTTACCAGCTTGGATTCTATTTATGTGGCATCACACTAGAAAGCTCCGCCCACAATGAATTCCATTGGTCGCTGTGCCACAGCAGTACATTCTGATTGGCTGTGAATTTCATCACTTCTCACAGCACTTTAAATGGGAAAAGAAAAATGACTCTCAAAACTTACATAAGCCGTGCTGTCAGTGTAAGGAAGGGGAAGCTGGAATAGTCTGAATGAATATAATAAATGGAGAGTCCACACAGTTGAGCTCAATTATTTCTGTGGCTAAAGGTGATTTCAAACATTCATCAGAATATAAAAGACCGATAACGTAACGTAAATGTGTGTGAGTGTGGGCTGACAAAAGGTCAGGTCGACTGGTGTGTTAAATTTAGACGGTTTAACAGAGTGACATCAGTGTTAGAGCAGACTGTACCACGTTTTCATCACACCCCTGAAGGTTGTTAAGAAGCACAGACACACACACTTAAAAACATGAGTCTCAGACACCTCAAGGCTGTGTTAAAAAAGATCCGCTCTTCTTATTCCCCACAGGACGAGCTACTATAACAGAACACAAGACTGTAAAAACGGCCTCTTTTAACACCGAAACACAGACAGAGAGACGTCTCTGATGCCACTGAAGTCGACATTAAAAGCTTCTCACAACTCGTTTTACCCTGACGTAATTCTGAGAAAAACGAGAGGTTCGATAAGAAGAAAAATGTAGGACAGGATTTGATTCTATTCATCAGAAATGGGACGTGATCGTGATAAGAGAGCATTATTAGCAAAAAATTAAAATGAAATTAAAATAAAAGCTACTGTAGTTATAATTCTTTTAATAACAGATTATGAAAACATCAGTGATATTTTAATTAAGATAATATTGGAGTGTTTGTCAATGTTTTGAATTATTTTTGTGTATTGTAGTTATTTTAGATTTTATTTCTGTTATTTTAAAAGTTTTTGGTCATTTTTTCTCACTTTTATTTTTTATATATTTTTATTTTTTTATGTAGTTTTTTTTTAATATTTTTATTTCAGTTTTACTTATTTTTGTATCAAGTTAAACTATGCTAAAAATGCTGTAGGATTAAATTTGAAACTATTTTCAGTCTAGTAAATTGCTATATATATATATATATATATATATATGTATATATATGTATGGACTTACTTCACTCAGTCATTTATTTATTAACTTTATAACAGTAAATAAATATTGGTTCTGCATATCGGTTATCGGGCAAATAATCGGTATCGGTAATAAAAAATAAATTTCGGTCAATTACTAATATATAATATATATATATATATATATATATATATATATATATACACACATATACACATATATGTATATAACATACATAATATAGCAAGCTGTTTTTGTACCTTTTATTTCATTTGAAATTATAGTTTTAGTTTTCATTGTTTTGGTCGGTCATATTAAAACTATAATATTGCAACATAATATTTATTTAAATATGTATTATAAAATGTTTTTGTCCGAAACAGTATAAATGAAATCAAAATAATTATATCCAAATTTTATTTCTGCATTTATTTGATCCAAAGTACAGCAAAAACAATACGATTCTGAGATAATTTTATCTTAATTTAAATTAACTGATTTCTATTTGATTATATTTAAAAATGTAATTTATTCCTGTGATCAAATCTGAATTTTCAGCATCATTACTCCAGTCTTCAATGTCACATGATCATTCAGAAATCATTCTAATATGCTGATTTGCTGTTCAAGAAACATTTGTTATTATTATTATCATCAATATTTAAAAGAGCTGAGCAGATTTTTTTCACAATTCTTTTTGATTTTTGGAAAAAATAATAGAAAGTAATACTTTTATTCATCAAGGATGCGTTAAATTGATCAGGTGTGATGATAAAGACATTTATAATGTAATAAAAGATTTCTATTTCAGATAAATGCTGCTCTTCTGAACCTTCTATTCAATCAAAGAAACCCCCCAAAAAACATAATAATAATTATAATAATAAATAAATAAATAAATAATAATTAATACAATTAAAAATGTTTAATAATTAATAAAAAAATAAACAATTATTTAAAATAAACAACAACAATAATAATAATATAAATAAACAATAATAATAATTGTTTCTTGAGCAGCAAATCAGCATATTAGAATAATTTCTGAAGGATCATGTGACACTGAAGACTGGAGTAATGATGCTGAAAATTCAAGTTTGATCACAGAAATAAATTACATTTTAAAATATATTCACATAGAAAGCAGTTATTTTAAATAGTAAAAATATTTCACAATATTCCTGATTTTGATCAACTTAAATCATCCTTGCTAAATAAAAGTATTAGTTTATATCATTTCTTTCCCACCAAAAAATAATAATAATACTGACTCAAAGAATCCTAAAAATGTGCTCAACTGTTTTAAATATTAATAATAATAATAATAAAAATTCTTGAGCAAATCAGCATATTAGAATGAATTCTGAAGGATCATGTGACTCTGTAGACTGGAGTAATGATGCTGAAAATTCAGCTTTGATCACAGGAATAAATTATATTTTAAAATATATTCAAATAGAAAGCAGCTATTTTAAAGAGTAAAAATATTTAAAATTTTTACAGTTTTTGCCATACTTTGAATCAAATAAATGCAGTCTTAGTGAGCAGATGAGACTTCTTTAAAAACTTTTGGTAGTGTAAATAAAGTATTATTCCTCCTCCATACCTTCATCAACGATTCGTTTATCCTGATTATCACATCAGTTTCACTAACTGTGGCCCGAATCTCCATGGCGACCGTCTGCCGCTGATATTCTGAGTAGAGAGTGGCGTTGAGTCTATAAATAACCGGACAGACGGTTCATCCTGCCATTAATTGATCTGTCGATGAATCAGACAGTAAATGATGATGGAGGATTAGCATCTGACAGCATAAAGCGCTCAACACATCTCTCACACAACTCTGACTTTAAACAATAAATACTCAACAGGTCCTGTGAGACACAGAGATGGAAGCTTTTCACACAGGTCTTTTTATCAGCGTTTTACAAACACACCCGTACACTGAGTTTCTGAGAGAGACGGTTATGACAGAAACACCTGAGTGACAAATAAAAGAGAAGTGCAGGAACAGGCTGTTTGATCCTACAGTGAAAACTAGAGTATGTCATTCATAGAAAGCGACAGAAAATGCAACGTTATGAACTTACATCAAAGAAGTGACAAACTCTCGGTGTGTGTGTGTGCGCTGGAATAAATGATGTGCTCGACGCCTTTGAAGATTAAACACTGACTACTGTAGTCTCTCTCTTTCATCCGCACTCAGGAAAACATGGAAAAATGTGTTTATTATTGAACTTGAATCTCAGAAAATCCTGTCAAGAACATATTCATATTTCAAAATCAAACGGAAAAAACAAAGAAAATATATTTAGTATGAAGACAATATATCCTGTTATAAGACCTCTGGTATTTCATCAGTATTTATTTATTTAACAATATAAGGAATTTATATAAACATATATAAAGATTTAAAGAAGTCTCTTCTGCTCACTAACCCTGCATTCATTTGATTCAAAATACAGCAAAAGCTGTAAAATTTTGGAATATTTTTAGTATTTAAAATAACTGTTTTCTATATGAATATATTTTAAAATGTAATTTATTTCTGTGATTTCAAAGCTGAATTTTCAGCATCATTACTCCAGTCTACAGTGTCACATGATCCTTCAGAAATGATAGAAACTGATACTTTTATTTAGCATCAAAAGTGATGATAAAGACATTTATAATGTTACAAACGATTTCTATTTCAGATAAATGCTATTCTTCTGAACTTTCTGTTCATCAAAGAAGCCTGAAAAAATTCTACTCAGCTGTTTTCAACATAATAATAATAATAAATGTTTTTTGAGCAGCAAATCAGAATATTAGAATGATTTCTACACACATATATTACTATTTTATATAATATAATAATTTAAAAAATCGAAATAAAATAAATATACATTTATTTTTAAATTATACAAACATAAAAGGATTTTTATAAAAAAAATATTGAGTATTATTATTAAATATTATCATAATAGAACTTTTGTAAAATTTATTAAAATGTAATTTATTCCTATGATGGCAAAGCTTAAGTTTATTCCTATTATGGCAAAGATGAAATATTAACTAATTATTCATTTAGATTTATTAATCTAAATCTTAAACTTATGCAGGTATGTACCAAATACAGTATTTTTATATGTAATAGTATAAAATGTAAAAAAAATTCTATATGTAATATGAATGGATTTTTATAATTCAATTTTTATTTTTTATTTAATTTATCATTTCAATGTACATAAATAATTAATAAATGTAAATAAATAAATGTAAATTAATGTAAATAAATAATTTCCTAAAAAATAAAAAATTCAAATGCTGATTTTTATTTATTTTCTTTTTTCATTGTTTGCAATTCGTTTAATTTTGGAGTGAAAAATGACCTTTTATTTTCTCTCTTTGAAACATGATTCGCTGTTTGTCTTGTTCTTTTCTGTGTGATATAGTATATTTTTTGTGCAGTTACCATATATGACACTGAACTGAAACTCTCTCTCTGCAGTTTGTTCACAGTATTCTCGAGGAGTCTTTGCGATCTTCGGCCTGTACGATAAGCGTTCGGTCCACACTCTGACGTCGTTCTGCAGCGCGCTGCACATCTCTCTGGTGACGCCCAGTTTCCCCGCCGAGGGCGAGACGCAGTTCGTGCTTCAGCTGCGGCCGTCCATCCGCGGGGCGTTACTGAGCCTCCTGGATCATTACGACTGGAACCGATTCGTGTTCCTGTACGACACCGACAGAGGTAAGAAACACACACTCGTAACATACTGAAGCAGGACACTAAACTCAACGGGGCATTTTTATCAAACGTAAAGAGCAAATACTTCCTGTTTAAATACATCCTGGAGTCTCGGTTTAATGATCTGTTTGTTTGAGCAGCCTGACATGTCAGCTTCCGACTCCAACAGTTTCTGCAGAGAGAGAGCAGAGATGAATGAGCTGTAGGAGTGTTGCAGAGAACCTTAAGGAAAGGATCATTAATTTTGCAGTTCAGTTTGCTACATACTTAAAATTTAAACCAGACAGAAAAGTGAGGAAATAGCTAAGACAGAACCAGATGTAACATTATGAGCTTAAAAGACATAAGAACATACCTTGTGTTTGCATATGACAGAAGGCTGAGAAAATTGTGATTGTTTTTTAATCTTAATGCCAGTGAAATATCCAGCATGCACAGGGAAAAACTGAATGAAGAGATCATTTAAATAATGTTACACATTCAGGGTTATTTTTGGTAAATAAAATTATTTTAAAAAACATTTTTGTTAGTTGGAAAAAAAGAAGAAGCTTAAACTAAATAAAAATTACAATTGTAAAAAAAAAAATGCTAGAAATTCAATTAAAATCAAAACTGAAAATATAAAATAAAACCTATTCAAAATATTAATAAAATAATTGTAGTATAATAAATAATACCAAAATAAAATAAAAATTAGATTAAAAAAAATGAAATGTTGCCTTGGGAAATAACACGCAACAAGATTTATTTTAAGCACTTAACTTACTAACTGGAAAACTAAAATGAAATTAAACTAAACCTAAATAGTAATATAAAAAAAAAGAAAAAACGACAAAATTACAAAAAATTAAATTAAATGTAAAAAAATAATAATAATAATAATAATAATAATTCCAAAATAAAATAAAACTTAAAACTTAAAAATTAAACTTAAAACAATTCATTAAAATTAAATGTAAAAACAAATTAATTAAAAATATTAATAAAAGAAAGTGTAATACATAATTCTAAAATAAAACAAAAATATTAAATAAAACAATAAATGTTAAGTATTAATAAAGGTATTGGCAATACATAATTCTAAAATACAATAAAGTATTAAATAAAAAAAACTTAAAACAAATTAGAAATTATGCCTTGGCAAGCTGAAGCACTAAAAATAATATTGTAAAACTGAAATAATTGGAAATCTAAAAAGGAAATGACTAAATTAAATGTATAAAAATAAATGTAAAATATTAATAAAACGTAATAGTAATAAATAATTCAAAAATAAAATAAAAAACAATATAAAATAAAAAAAAAAAAAAATAAATAGAAATGATGCCTTGGCAACTAATGGAAATATGTTTAGGTTGAAGCACAACAAATATTATTGTAAAGCTGAGATAAAAATAAACTGAACCTAAATAATAATATTAAAGAATAGAAATGATGAAATGACTAAAAATCAAACTGACATTAAAATAAAAACTGAAAATATAGAAATAAAATAATAATTATTAAATTAAAAGAAATAAACTTTTTATATAAACTATATAAAACTTTTTAATATTAATAGAAAAACTTAAAAATAAATTGAACCTAAATAGTAATATTAATTAAAAAAAAATACTCAAAATCAAACTAAAATTTAAATAAAAACTGAAAATATAAAAATGTAAAATATTATTAAAAATAAAAGAAATACATAACTCTATTAATGAAATAAAAATAAATAGAAATTGAAAATAAAACTGAAAATATAAAATCAATTCAAAATATTAATAAAATCCATAAAAGCACATATATAATACTAAAATATCACTTTAGTATTACATTACAGTGCAAACCAAAGATGGATGGTCGACTAATCATCTAGTTGTTGAACAAACATCTAGTCAATTATGGAGGTTAATTACTGCCAACTTTTCATATAGTGTTTAGCAGTTACTTACAATAATTGTTCATTTGGCAATTCATGCCAACTTCAATTAATCACCAATGACGTATTTTACTCGCAAACTATTTTTTCACTTAGTCAGATGTTTGGTTTAGATATTTAGGGATCAACGGCAGATTGTTGTTGAACACATCAGAAACATAACGCTATAAAAGACAGACACTGCTAAACATAAACAAACTAAAGCTTAAGCAGAATCTGCACAAACACACACGATTGTAAACACACACGTTGGCGTCGGTGTCGGAGTCACAGCTGCCGTCTAATTCTCTCGCCTGGCATCACGGGAGCCCTGCAGTGAGGCGAGACCCACGTGTGCGTGCCAGGCAGGACGCTTTCCAGAAAAGGAGAACTTCTTAATACGACTCGCTCTACTCCGGCCCATTTTAAGCCCAGCGTTCGGCCACAGAGCGCCAGAGATCTCCTGCCTGCTGTCGGTCGGCTGTTCCTCCACGGCGCGGAGGTCAGCGGAGCGTTAACTGCTCATCCTCGAGCCCAGAGCGACGCGGGCCGCAAGCCAATCATCCAGTCATCCGTGATCTCCTGCTTAAAGGCCAGAAAGAGAAGCTAATGGATCCACTCGCATCCGCTTTCTTCCCTCATCTTCATTTTCTTCATCTCCTCCCTCGCCTAATAAGTGCTGATGTTTGAATTTGACCGCTAGTCTCTTGAGCCGCTTCATCCGAGCTGGCATTGAGTCCAAGGACGACGCAGCGTGTTTTTCACATCAATTTTGTTTTCGTCCTCCGCTTTTGAAATAAGTTTAGGCTGAAGGACTTGGATTGCTAACTGAGAAACTGACATAAAAATAAACCTAAATAGTTAATGTTAGTATACAAAAAAATTATGAAAATAATAAATAAATAAATATCATCATAATAAATAATACTAAGATAACATAAAAATTAGATTACAAAAAAACAAACAAAAAAAAAACATAAATGTTGCCCTGGCAACTAAATGATATTAGTTAACTGGAATAAAATAAATTAAAACAATAAAATATAATATATAAAACCTATATATTAAACCTAAATTATAATATTTAAAATTTACTGAAAAATTATTTCAAATGTAAAATGAAGAAATTAATTTAAAAATATTTTTATAAATCATAATAATAAAAAATACTAAATATCTAAGTAACTAATATAACTAAACTAATAAGTTTAAGTTGAAGCACTCAAATTAATAACTGGACAACTGAAATAAAAAATAAATGTAACCTAAATATTAATATTGAAAAAATTAATAAAACATTACAATTATTAAATGTAAAATAAAAATGTAAATAATAATAATAAAAAATATAAATATAAAATATAACATAAAAATACATTCAAAATAATAAAAAAATAATAGTAATAAATAATAAAATAAATGAAACCTAAATACCTAAATAAAAAAATTAACAGAAATTACTAAATGATTAAAAAAAGTAAAATAAAAAAACAAATATAATTTAAATGTAGAATATAATATAAAAAATAAGAATTAAATAAATAAAATATTAAACCTAAACAGTAATAACTAAAGTTTATTGAAAATTATTTAAAATGTAAAAAAAAAAAAAAAAATAGAAAATTAATTTCAAATTATTAATAAAAATCATAGTAATAAATAACACTAAAATGAAATAGATACTGGATTAAAAAATAATAAAAGTATTAAGTATTAATTAAAAATAAAAATTTGAATACTAATAATTATGTAAAATATAAAATATAATATAAAAATACATTCAAAATAATACAAAAAATAATAGTAATAAATACTAAAATAAATGAAACCTAAATAGTAATGTATAAAAAACTAATGAAAATTACAAAATGATTAAAAAATGTAAAACAGAAAAGATCAAATAAACTATAAAAAATTATATACAATGTTATTTAAATGTAGAATATATATATATATATATATATATATATATATATATATATATAGTAAACCTACATAGTAATATTCAAAGTTTACTGAGAAATTATCAAAAATGTAAAACAAAGAATAAAATATAATTTCAAAATATTAGTAAAAATCATAGCAAATAATAATACTAAAATGAAAGATACAATTAAAAATAAAATAATAATTCTGTACAATATAAATATAAAATATAAAAATACATTCAATAATGATAGTAATAAATACTAAAATAAATGAAACCTAAATAGTAATATTACCAAACAAATGAATAAAAATGAGAAAAATTATTAAAAAATTAAAAATAAAAATATATAAAATATAATTTAAATCTATAATATCATATAAAATGAAATAAGAATAAAAAATAATAATAATATAGGTTAACTAGTGGCAACTTCTCAGAAAGTGTTTTAGCAATTGTTTACTAAAACTATTATTTACTACTTGATTCACAAAATGAATTTCATTAATAATTCATTTTGTTATTCATAAGCACCATTATGATCTCGTCTCTTGAGCCGCTTCATCTGGAGCTGGCATTGATTCCAAGGACGACGCAGCATGTTTTTTCCCGTCGATTTTGCCTTTGTCCTCGTGTTTTTGTTGACTCCCCGAGCGCTGAGGAGGTTTATCTGGCTCGGAGACACTCGACTTGACCTCACACCTCCGTCAGCGGATCTGCATTGCGGATCTGTTCGCTAAAACGTCTCCGATCGCTCGCTCGCACATGTGAAACGGCTGATCGCAGGGGAACGGCCAGCTTGTCTGGAGATGTTAGCATCACTGCCAGCGGATATGGGAAAAAAAAGATATCTATTCACAAATGAACACAAATTCTTTAACTAAACCCATACTGCAGCTGACTTTTGCCAAAAAACACTTATTTGGAGAGGAAGACACTTTACTGACATGTAAAACAACTAAGCACTTGTTAAAAGTACACTTTGTACATTTCTACAGAAAACAGAGAAGAATAAACAGAAATGTGTGTAGATCTTAGGGTTTTTTTTGATATTGACAAAAATGTCTTAATATTGTTGATAATATTTTGCAGTTACAAAAATGACAGTTGTCATTAAGGGCCAAGTTTGCCATCTTAAATTGATTTCCAGAGGCGTTTTACCTTTATATGAGCTTTTTTTCTAACTTTATTTGATGCATGTGTCATATTTTGCCAAAAACTCCATTTTGCATTGCAAAAGTGGCACATTTACAGCTGCATAAACAATCCTATGAGATTGTTTTAAAATTAATATTTTGCATATTGAAATATGTTTTAAAAAATTAAGTGTAAAATTAAGTAAAGTCACTAAAGTCATTTATTCAATCCATTCCTTCTGCAGCGTTTGAACAGATACTGTCAAATGAAATTCCAGGACCTAAAAACTAAAAAAAATAAATAAATAAAAAATAAATTTCACTATAGTAAAACCATGGTTAACTTTCTAAAGGGATTTATATTTGTGTATACTTTCTGTTTTCATTGTTTTGTTTTTATAATTGTACAACCTTAATGTTTTGACGTTTTCTACTGTTTAATGAAAAAATTTTGAAAAAAAGATTCGCGAACCACCATTTCAGAATCGGAGAATCATTCATTCGCGAAATGACTCACGAACCCGCTCCGAACTCTCGATCTGAATCTAATGATTCGCGTTACGCGATCTGAAATCCCGATCCGTAAAGTTCCGATCTGTTTAAGTCAAATGAATCGCGAACCTGCTCTTAAGTTCCGAATTAAATGATTCGCGATACGCGATTCGAAGTCTCGATCTGAATCTAAACGATTAACGATCCGATTGGAGCGCTTCGAAACAGTGAATCATTTTGCGACGCAAACTGATTCGGAGTTTCGAAAAGCTCCGTTTCACCCATCACTGTTCTTGTTTTTTACAATTATTAACGATGTCGAAATTCGAAAATGAGTATCTCTTTTCATTGAATCTGGTTTTTGCTAGTGAATCGCTTGAAATGAATGATCACGAGTTTGAATCAATCGGAGCGGTTCTAACATAAATGACTCACTCAATTGATTCGGTTCATTTTTTCCTCATTTGGCGTCTTCAGCCATGTTTACGCTACACTGTCAGTACTAGTGCTGGCTCAGCTTGCTAGTTTAATAATATTAACTAAAATAAACAAAATGAAAAATTTTTTGAATTGCGTGAATTTTGCATTAAAAGATGTGCTTATTGTAAAAATATTGTTATTTTCAAGGGTTCTCCAGGCCTTAAATTTCATAAAGTATAATTCAAGTACTTCAAGCACTTTTATTATTATTTTTTATATGAAACGATACGTTTAAATACGAATGAGTTTAAATATTAAATTAAAACCGCCAGTAGGAGGCGGCACCGAGTCATTTATTTAACCGAACAGCTGATTCATTCAAAAACGAAGCAAGCAACTGTCTTTATGAATGCATCGTCGAATCATTGATTCATTCAGAGAAGTGATTCATTCAAGAACGAAGGAAGTGACTGTATTTATGAATGGATGATTCAATTTAATTCGTTCAAATGGATGATTTCTTCAAGAAAGAAGTGATCGTGACTGACTTTATGAATGGGTAACGTATTTGAATCATTGATTCTATCAAAAGCGATTCATTCAAAAAACCGCTAACGTTATATTTCCCTCAGAGACGCACAACGGTTCTGTTCTGTATCTTTAAAATGATTTAAAAAACCTGATCAAATTAGATTTTCATTACAAGTTTTGGTAATATCGACGTTTAACCGCATTGAATGATCGAATCAAGAGAAAGCTGAGCTCTGTTGTCTGCTAATTCGAGGGAAAAAGCGACTTTCTTTAGTGTTGGTCATTAAAAAGCGCATTTTAAAGTGTAAAATAGACTTATATTATAGACTTACATTTTTTCTGTCAGTCGCCTCAGGAGAGTCGCCCCGTTCTTCGCTACGGTTAACTACGGTGTCCGTCCGGTAGGTTAACGGACGTCTCTATTTCCGTTCGGCGTGCCGTTACAGCAGTGCTGGAATCCGCTGGGTTAGCGAATGTTAACAGCTCAGTTGAACTAACAGCTCCACTTACAGGCCCAGAGTAACTGACACAGCCGTCGCTGCTGGCGCGCTCACTTTAGCCGAGAAACTGACCATCTGGCAGTCTGGATCGGACTGTTGGCGATCGGTTCCAGCTACTGCTCCGCGTTAGCTTAACGCTTTGGCACTGGAGTCTTGCTACTGTTACATTTCTTTATAAACATTGACTACCCGAAGTGAAAAACTACTATACTTAGTACAACACAGTGTGTACTGCATATGGCTTGATATTAAAAAAGTATGAGACTGTATGGAGGACAAAATACTAAACATTTCAAAATATGCCACATGCATGCTTAAGTCAGCCAGTGGCCTTTAGTTATCAATTTGTTAAATAAATAGTTTATGAGGCAGCATGTAGTATGAAATACAGTAGGAGTAATTTCAGTTTGAATAATAATAAAAAAAAAAAAAAAACTTAAGGTGCCAAATGTAACTTGGTTTTTAATTCAGTCTTCAGAAATAAAGACATTTGCAAAGGGAAAAAATGTAAACATAAAAAAAATAATTAACTAATTAATTAATTAACAGGAAAAGTGTGCTAAAATTAAAATTAATAAAATATAATTCTCCCCTACATTTTTTTAAAAATCTGGAATATTGTGTTTCACAGAAATGTCACATTATGAAATAAAATTGTATTAAATTATTCAAAATGCATTAAAATTCTGTATGTAAAAAATGTTTTAATATTTTAATATTTTAATAATAACATTTTATAATAAAATTTTATTTTATAATTAAAAAAAATATATTATAAAACACCTGATTTCTTACACCAAACTTATACCCGCTTTGAATTGTTTTGATCATTCACACCAAACATCTCCAAAACCTTGCATTTTAATTTAAATATTTTAAAATATTTACATAGATAAAAACTTTAATAAAACTACATATAGCACCATGAGCTCTTTTTAGCCATTTTGCTGACTTGGAAAATATTTAATATATTTTTTCAAATGCAAATATTTAAGTATTTGTAATATTTTAAGGTATTTAAAAAATGATAAAACATATGATTGTTACACCAAATTTAAACCCGCTTTGAATCATTTTGATCACTCACACCAAACTTCTCCAAAACCTCGCATTTTTATTTAAATAGTTAAAAATATTTACATATTAAAAAAACATTTTACATAAAATAACAGCACTATGTATAGCACTGTGAGCTCTTTAAGCCATTTTGATATGATTGTTACACCAAATTTAAATCCACTTTAAATCATTTTGATCACACACCTCAAACTTTTCCAAAACCTTGCATTTTTATTTAAATATTTTAAAATATTTACATATTTAAAATGAAATAATAAAACTGTATATAGCATTTTACTGACTTGGAAATTATTCTATAATTTTTTAAAATCCAAATATTAAGTATTTGTAATGTTTTAAAATATTAGAATTTTACCAAATATATTTAAAAATATATGAATTATAAAACACGATTGTTACACCAGATTTAAACCTGCTTTGAATCGTTTTGTTCACTCACACCAAACTTTTCCAAAACCGCATCTTTATTGAATTATTTTAAAATATTTACATATTTAAAATCATTTTTAATATAAAATAATACAACTATATATAGCATTGTGAGCTCTTTGAGCCATTTTTCTGAATTGGAAAATATTCTAAAATTAAAAAGAAAAAAAAGTCAATATTTTTTAAGTGATTTGTGATATTTTAAAATATTTAAATATTCACAAATATATTAAAATTTTTTTATAAAATATATACGATTGTTACATGAGATTTAAACCCACTCCGAATTGCTTTGATTGTTTGACACACCAAACTTCTCCAAAACCTTGTCTTTTGAAGACATCTCACGCAGTGTACTTTGATTATACTTTTGTAATCCAAAGTAGCATGTCACATGCCTATACATTCTGTGTTTGAAAAGCAGCAGGTCTATTCTGTGTTTACATGCGGCGTGAGAGGCGAGCATCCGTCCGTCCGTTCTGTCCACACACACACAGACTGGGGTTTGTGTACAGAGGATTCTCCAGCTCTCTGCTGCCAGTCTGTGTTTACTCACAGGACAGCTGGTGCCGTTTCATTATGATTGTGTGTGTGTGTGTGTGTGTGTGTGTGAGCTCACGGTCATCTGTGGTCTGTGTGTTGTGGTTCGTGTCATATCTGTTGTTCTGAACCTGCACAAACCTCCACACACACACACACACACACAGAGGGAGGCTGGACGCTGCATTTGTCCTGATGTCCAAAGTCCTGCGGTGCGACTAAGGGCCAATTTAAAGGACATCTGTTGCTCTTGGCCGACATAACTGGCACACCGATGCAGAATACACACGGGACATTTGGACAGGAGACAGAGCAGAGAGCAAACACACACCTGTAGAAACACACACACACACAGTCTGGAAAGGTGAATGTGGCTGAATTATGCCGCTTCTCACTTTTTAGTATTTGCATAAAATTGCATTAAAGTTTTTTCATAGTTTGGCAGAGAGTCTGTGTTATTTTAGTATCACTGAGGAACTATTAATTTTTTTATTAATATTTTGAAAGATTTTTTTATTTTCTGTTTTGATTTTAAATTAATTTTTTTTTGTGCTTTTGTCATTTTTATTCTTTTTTTATATCTATTTTTTATTTTTAGTGTCATTTTAGTACATAAACTTTTTATATTTTGGCAGACACTGGAATCAGATTTTAGTATTACTGATATATTCTTATATTTTATTGAGATACTTCAAATTAGTTTTTATCTATACAGTTTATTTTAGCTTTAGTCTTATTTTAGTAATTTTTAATTAATATTTTCAAATTAGTTTTTTTAGATTTCTGTTTTAAATGTAATACTTGTGCTTTTGTCGTGTGTGTGTGTATGTGTATATATATACATATATATATATATATAGTTTATTTTAGTTTTAGTACATAAACTTATTTAATTTACAAAAAGTTTATTTTTCATACTTTGGCAAATGTTTTGGAGTCAGAGTTATTTTAGTATTATTGAGATATTCTTATAGTTTTTAATTAATATTCCAAATACTTTTTATTTTTAGATTTCTGTTTTAATTTGAATAATTGTGTTCTGTTTTTGTCATTTTTATGATTTTTTGTGCGTGTGGTAAATGTTTCTATATAGATTTTATTATTATTATATTTATTTATTTTCAGTTTTATTTTGTTTTTCAACAAAATAAATGAAAATGAGAAATGATGCCTTGGCAACTAGTTGAAATAAAATAAGTTTAAGGTTTATATTATATATATTCATATTATATACCTGTATATTATTTAGATTAACGTTTTATTTTTAGTGTAGAGCTATTTTGTCTTGCTTGTCATTTTTATTGTTTTTTTTTAATATCTATATTTTTATTTTTAGTGTTATTTAGTTAATTTAATTTACAAAAAGTTTATTTCATTCATACTTTAGCAGACATATTAGAATCTAATTTATTTTAGTATTACTGAGATATTCTTAGTTTTTAATTAATATTTCATATATGTTTAAATGTTAATAATTTGTTGTGCTTTTTTCATTGTTTTTTTATATCTATATTGTTTATGTTTAGTAGTGTTATTTTAGTACATACATTCATTTAATTAAAAAATTTTTTTTTCATACTTTGGCAGATATTTTAGAGTCAGTTATTTTAGTATTATTGAGATTGTTATAGTTTAAAAAAACTCAAATTAGTTTTTAATTTTACATTTCTGTTGTAATTTTTATTTTAGTAATTTTGTAGTGTTTTTGTCATTTTTGATGATTTTTTTGTTTCTATATAGAGTTTATTTTATTTTATTTTTTATTTATTTAGTTATTGTACATCAACAAAATAAATGAAAATGAGAAATCTTGCATCTTTACATTTTTTAAAAATATTTTAATATCTTTTATTTAAAATTTAAAAAGTCTGCATATGTCATTGTGGCTGCCTCATTAAAGAAAAGTAACCAATAAATTGCAAAATGAAAAAGATTTTGCATCTCGCAAGGAATAACAGTCAATTTTATTACAGCTAGCTTTCTTAAATATACAGGATGCAGCCTCCGAAATGAGATGCAGCTTATTTGCATTCTGTTCAATCTCCCTGCTGATAAAACAGATCTGCGAATATACAGACCTGTATTTTACTCATGTTTAGGTAAAGATAAACAGCGGCATTAGAGTGTTTTGTTATTGTTGTTGCTAGGATACGCCATCCTGCAGGCCATCATGGAGAAGGCGGGTCAGAACGGCTGGCAGGTGAGCGCCATCTGTGTGGAGAACTTCAATGACGCCAGTTACCGGAGACTGCTGGAAGACCTGGACCGGCGACAGGAGAAGAAGTTCGTCATCGACCTCGAGGCAGAACGACTCCAGAACGTTCTGGAACAGGTGAGGATGATGTCTGCACAAATTAAAATATAAAAGTCAACATAAATTCAAAATTAACCACATTCACAATCGTGGTCCAGTGCAATAAATGAAGTAAATCGCTCCCCTACACTGTTTTTCTTGTGGAAAAGTCTTTTTCACAGAAATATATTACATTATAGAATAAATTTGGTTGTGAATGCCATTTCATGTTGATTTTGAAAATGAAATTTAAAATGCATTAAAAATGAAATGATTATCAAAAGAAAATATTTGAAAAATGTAAAAACATATTTTTAAAAATTATAAAACTAGATATAGTACTGTGTTTTGAGCATTTTGCTAACTTTGAAATTATTCTACAATATTTAAAATAGCTTTTGAATTCTGTGTTTAAAACGATTTATAAATAATTTCATTTAAATGTTTTTAAATGTTTCAGTATTAAAAATATATTTTAAAAAATGTATAAAACTATATAGCGCTGTGAGTTTGAGACATTTTGATAACTGACTTTGAAAATATTCTATAAATATTCATTAAAAGAAAAATATTAATTAAATATATTATTCAATGTTTAAAAATATTTTTATAAATATTTACATTTACATTTAATGTAAATATTTTTTTAAGTATTTTAATAAAATATATATATAAATTATAAAACTGCCTATAGTGCTGTAAGCTCTTTGAGCCATTTTGACTGACTTTGAAAATATTCTGTTTAAAAAAGTAATATTTATTTAAAAAATGTATTTTTTGTACATTTAGACATTTAAAAAAATAAAAAAAAAATTTTTTTATATTATAAAACACTAAATTCTTCAATAATTTTTAAGTTTAAAAATGTTTATCTATTAATAGAAAACAATTCAATCTTTTAATATTTAGATATTTTTTTAAATATTCTACAGTGTTTAAAAAATGTAATATTTGTTTTAAAAATCTTTTATTATATTTAGATATAAAAAAATATTTTTAAATATAAAACTATATATAGCACTGGGAGCCTTTGAGATATTTTGATTACTGACTTTAAAAAATACTTCTACAATATGTACTTCTACAATGTTTCAATATAAAACATTGAAAATGCTAAAACTACATAGTGCTGTAAGCTCATTGAGCCATTTTGACTTTGAAAATATTCTACACATTTAAAAAAAATAATTTAAAAAAATGCAATTTTCAAGTTAATTTTTAGATATTTAAAAACATTTTTGAAAAATAATACACTATATTCTACAATAATTTTTAAGTTTGAAAATTTGTGTATTTATTAATAGATTTAATACATTAAGAAAAATACTTCAAAAAAAATGTACATTCTTTAAAAAAAATTTAAAATTTTAAAATATTTAAATATTAAATATATACATTTAAAAAAACATTATAAAACATATACATACACACACACACATAAATACATAACTAACTCACACCAAACTTCTCCAAAACCTTTAAAAGAAGTCTGTTGACATAATGCACAATGACCCTGAATGTGCACAAAAGCACAGATTCGCATCCCTAACTCATTTTTTGCTGTTTGCTGTATTACTGTCACAGCGCCAGCCTTAAAAACCCATTCCAGTAATATCTGTCAGGTAGCAGCCACATTTAATGCGTGGCATTCCAAAATATGAAATCGCTTACAGCACCTTTAAAGGAAAAGCATAAAAACACAAATCACAGCGCGCCGGAGGGAATCGCAGAGCAAGACGAACGATCAGCGCTTTCCTTCTGGCCTGCGATTTGTTATTTTCTCGGTGACTCGCTCTGATCCCTCCTCCCGCCTGCGGAGCTTCTCGCTGTTCCTTGCCGAATACGAGCACGCTCTGTCTGTCATGTGCAATGAAACTCAGAATAACATGATGTACAGAGAGACAGAGACGAGAACAGGTGCTCACAAAACTGCTGCCAAACAGCCTGAAACAGACACATCACAGTGACCCGAGCCAGAATCAACATCTCACGCACAAACAGCCAAAACAACCACTGTATTTACAACACAGCGGCATTTCTCATACCTTAATGTACGTCAGTCTGGTCAAATACCGCCATGACGAAGCATTTTGACAAGAACCTTACTAAAGTTAATTAAGCATTTGGTTAAGTGCCATTTCAATACTGATGTCAACAGTAATGCAAGAATACTCTAAAAATTCAATGTTTTTTGAAAGCAAATTAATGCTTTTATCCAACAGGGATGCATTAAATTAATCAAAAGTGACAGTAAAAACATTTATAATATTACACAAGATTTCGGTTTAAAAAAAATGCTGTTCTTTTGAACTTTTTATTCATCAAAGATTCATGAGACATAAAATGTATCATGGTTTTAATGTAACAATTAACTTGATACAATGTTAATATATTTTTATTCATTTTAAAAAGTTGTTAATTTAATATAACTCATTTAATATAATTTAAATGAATTTTTATTCATATAAAACATTCCTGCCATCACAGAAATAAATTACATTTTAGCATTTATTGCAATAAAAACAAATTTTCTAAATTACAATAATATTTCACATTATTACTGTTTTACTGTATTTTTTATCAAGTAAATGCAGCTTTGATGAGCATAAGAGACTTTTAAATATATATTATGTAATATAATATAATATAATATAATATAATATAATATGAACAGCACTACTGTTTTTAGTTTTTTTTTTTTTTTTTTTTTTTTTTTTTTTTGTCAAGCTTTACAAACACGTTAAATTTTCTTAAGAACATATAAACTAGTTTTGAAATAATCATATTTAGTATTAAATTATAATAATTATTATTTAATATAAAGTAATCCAAATATTTTTTATATTACAGTTGATACATTAATATGTGCATAGATATGTACATTTATTCCTTTCATAAATATAATTTTAATATATATTTTAATATAGCAATTAATTGGATATAATTTTAATGAATTTTTATTCATTTAAAAATGTTATTAATTTAATACAACTCATTTAATGTAATTTAAATCATTTTTTATTTATATAAAACATCCCTGCATCCCAAAAAGTAAATTACATTTTAAAATTTATTGCAATAAATACAGATGTTTTAAACTTCAATAATATTTCACAGTATTAGTTTTACAGTAATTTTGATCAAATAAATGCAGCTTTGATGAGAGATTTCGTTCAAAGTCAATAAAAAAAAAGTATTATATAATATAAAAATTATTAAATATATAACTGTTTTTAGGCACTTTTTTTTTAGATTTGTCATCAAGCTTTTTTTTTCTCAATAAAAATATTTATTATATAAAAAAATAATCACAAGAATTATGTGTTGTACTAAAATGTAATATATCATTTTGATATAATTCATTTACTATAATTTTACATTTTTCTTAATTTAAAAAAATTCTTAAATTACTAAAAAAATTATTCATTTAATACAGTTACTTTAATATATTTTTATTTTTAATAATTATAAACTAATTTATTCATTAAAAAAAACAGATTTGCCACCACAGAAATAAATTACATTTTAAAATTAAAGTAGAAAACAGTTATTTTAAATTGTAATAATATTTCTCAATATTCCTTTTATATTTTATTTCAAAAAGGTTTTAAAAAAATGCTACCGACCCCAAACATTCGAACGCTAGTGTACAAAATGGGCCTAATGTGTAGCAGCTCCATGGTTCTCGTGCGGTAATGATGTTCAACACGAGCAGCAGAAGGAGTCACAGCTCAGCTCTCTGTACGTCTGATCTATGAACTCTGCGATTGCGGGGCGTGTTTGATTGTTGCATGGTCCGTCTGTTCCTCAGGCAGACCTCCGAGATGCCCATCTATCAGCCTGACAGCAGACTTGGCAAATACAACCAGACACACACACATACAGACACACACAGACACAGTCACGCAGTTGGACATAGTCAGGTACAACACCGACAGAATGTTCTCTCTACATGCCCTGCCAGTCCTGCCAGCATGTTCATCCAGCAGATGTGGATCTGGCAACAGCGTGTGCCGATACCGGTTACACACTAGACAAAATTTACTTCCAGCAGAAGATATGGCGCATTGTTAAATTTTGATCTGAAAAAGACAATTTAAATTTGCTGAAAATGTGCTTACTCTCAAGCCACCGAAGATGTAGGGGAGTTTGTTTCTTCATCAGATTTGAAGGAATGTAACATTCCATCACTTGCTCACCAATGGATCCTCTGAAGTAAATGGGGGCCGTCAGAATGAGAGTCCAAACAGCTGATAAAAAACATCACAATAATCCACAAGTAATCCACACCATTCCAGTCCATCAGTTAACATCTTGAGAAACCAAAATAAACAAATCCATAAAGACATTAACTAAAGTAGGAGTCCATAACCCATAATAACGCTTCCTCCAAAAAAGTGAAAAAGTGGTCTGGTCTGAATCAGGAGAGAAATATGCACAGATTAAGCACCGTTTACAAACCCAAACAGTCCACAACAACTTTAAACAAATATGTGGATGATGGATTTTCTTCTTACAAACAAACAGCTTTTGGCTTCTTAAGACATTAAATGATGGATGAAGTCCATCTCCTGTGGTCTCGCATCAATATCCAGCCACACATTTGTTTAGAGACGCTTTTGACTGTTTTGACTTGTAAACGGTCAATTCAAAACAGACGTGACCGTCTGTTTTGGCTTCTCAAGATGTTAAGTGATGGACTGGAGTGGTGTGGATTACTTGTGGATTATTGTGATGTTTTTATCAGCTGTCTGGACTCTCATTCTGGCGGCACCCATTCACCTCTATGGGTGAGCAAGTGATGGAATGCTACAATTTCAACATTTTGATCTGTTTCTACTTCAAAGCATTGCTACTGGCTAGTCCACAAACCATAATAATGTTTCGTCCAATGAAAAAGTGTCTTAAAAAGTGTTCTTTTGTCATGATTTACCAGTTTTCGGTTCTCTAACTGGTGAAGAGTTTGCAGAATCAGAACGTCATATATTATTAAATATCAAACATTTTATTTTCTGTATTTAAATTCATACATTTATATATTTATTTTAAAACTAATTTATATATATATTAATTTAATATTATTTATTTAATATAATTAATTTTAATTAATTTAATATATTTTTATGTATTTGTAAATATATTTCTAATTTAATATAATATGTTTATTATTGTTTATATATAATATAAATTAATTCATTATCATAATTTAATATTATTTAATTCATTTCACATAATTTAAGGATTTGTAAGTATAAGTCTCTAATTATTTTAATATATCATTTATTTTTGTTCATTATAATTAAATATATTTTTATGAATTTTAATTCATTTAATATAATTTGTTCATGTATTTGTATCTTTCTCTGTTCTTCAATATAAATAATTTTTTATTATTATTTAATTTAATATCATTTATTTAACAGAAAATTGAAATACATTTCAAATTTTTAATGTATTTGTATATTTTTCTAATTGTTTAATAAATAATGTTAATTCATTTTACATTTTTATGTATTTGTAAGTATCTTATATATATGTATCTTAATGTACATACATGTATATATAATTGATTTTAGTTCATTATTATAATTCAAAATACTTCTATGAATTTTAATTCATTTCCTATTATTTTTAATTTCTTTGTACCTTTCCATATTTTTTAAATATACATGTATTTTAATTTAATATAATGTAATGAATTAATTCATTTAATATATTTTTTATTGTATGTGTATCTTTCTTTAATTTTTTAAATATATAATTTAATTAATTTAATCTAATCTATTTAATATAATATATTATAATTAATTAATTAATTAATTAATTAAATTTAATATATTTTTGTAAGCATCTCAGTCTAATGTTCTAAATATCTTTTTATTTAATATAATTTAATGAAGTTTAATAAATTTAAATTCATAATACAGTTTTTTTTATTTATAAGTATCGTTCTCTAATTAATCTGAGTGAATCACCTAGCAACCACCCCAAACACGCTAGCAACGATATAGCAACGACCTAACCATCACTGATGGAATGCTACAATTTTAACTTTTTGAAGTTTTTCCACTTCAAACCAAAAGCATATATCATCAATTAACTCACAGTAGGTCTGTGTTTAAAAGTCTGTAGTTATTGTTAAAAATCAATTCACCTGTGGAGAAAATGAATGTTTTCCTTTTAATTCTACTTGCAGTAAAATTTAAAATGCAATCCTGCATCCTATTTGCCACATGAATTCAAATTCACAGGAGAGAATTCTGATATGCACACAATGTTTTGGAACCTAAACTCTAATGTAAAAATATTGGCTGAACTGCTGAAGCATGTAATAAAATAGTCTTTGTGGTATTTACAGTCACTCACTGCTTGTATTTCTGTCTCTCTCTCAGATTGTGAGTGTGGGCAAACATGTGAAAGGATACCACTACATCATCGCTAACCTGGTGAGTGCTGGTGCCAGTTTATCCAGTGATGGAGCACTGGAGGAAATTAACAAAATGTAGAGGACAGCTTGTCCTCTGGCTGTAATTCTCTGTGATTGAGCTTCGCTTTCCTGAAGAAAACCAGAACGCAGCATTACATTTTGGCATATAACTCATATTATTTGTTAAGGATTCCTCAAATCATCCTTTACTAAGTGATCAGACACACCATTTTCACCTGCAGGACGACAAAATAGATGAAAATTCACAGAGAATATGGCAGAGACTTGAGGATTCAGGACTTTTTTTAGTTTGTTTAGTAAGAAACCATCTAACAACCACCTAAAACACCCTAACCATAGCAACGCCCTGTCAATCACCCACAACACCCTTTGTTGCAATGAGTTTTACAAACAACATTTTTTTTATTTGCTTCTGTTTTTTTAATTCTTTACTTTTAAATTGAATTCACTTCATATCATTTTTAATGCATTTGTATCTTTATTATTTTAAATATACATTATTTTAATGTAATATAATTAATAATTTAACAAATAAAATTTTTTAGTGTATTTGTATCCCTCTTTAATATTTGTAAATATATAATTTAATTTTATATAATTGATTTAATATAATGTAATGAATTTTAATTAATTAAATACAAAACTTACGTATTTGTAAGTATCTTTTTCTAATAATCATAGATATATTAAATATATAAACAACTAATTTAAATATTTTTTTATATATAATTTAATGAATTTTAATTCATTTAATATATTTTTTCTCTAATTAATATGAGTGAATCACCTAGCAACCACATAGCAACAAACTAAACATCACTCATAGCAACCATAAATCAATGCCCTGCAGCACTGCACCTCTCACATCTTTTTTTAATGTATCTGTATATATCTTTCTGTAATTAATCTGAGCGAATCACGTAGCAACCGCCCAAAACACCCTAGCAACACGATGAGTTCTGCACCTCCCAGAACCTGTAAAACTCAATCTGGATGATAAATTAATCGGAACTGCTAGTTAGTCTGAAGGAATTTACAGTCTTGTTCAGTTTCAGAGACTCCGACTATGATGGACTGCTGAAGCTGAACTTTGTTACGTGTGATTTATCGTTGCTTATTTTGTGCTGTGCCTTAACGTATTCCGCTTTGACATTTGTTAGCGTCAGCATCTGGAATATTACGAAATGTTATAACTCACTCCACCTCACATTCGCTCTATCAATCTCTACCATTTTATCTTTTGAATGAATCAGGTGCATTCGCTCTCACTCTGATTTGCTCTCTGTCTTTCTGCCGGCAGGGATTTAAAGACATTTCTCTGGAGAGGTTTATGCACGGCGGGGCAAACGTAACCGGTTTCCAGTTGGTGGATTTCAGCAAACCGATGGTGATCAAACTAATGCAGCGCTGGAACAAACTAGACCAGAGGGAGTATCCAGGATCCGAGAGCCCACCCAGAGTAAGCAAACACATTTACAACATAATTAAACACAAATGCAAACACCTATAAACCAGAATAACACACACTATTTGCACACATTTTTTCTGCATTGTTTCAGCACCCTATTCGCTAAAGGAATTAGCGCAAACATGCTCAGAGATCTCTGCTAAACGCCATTGAATCCATTAGCAAAATAATTCCTTATCTACTCAAACAGCGCGTTTCCAAATCGCCCAGCAAATAGCAGGTTGGCTTAAATCAGGCCCAAATTCTGATAATCCTGTCGGACGCATGTGGCAGAGTTCCAGTCACAGATGTTTAGCCAATCAAACTGTGACAGGACACATTCTTCGTCAAGCTTTAGCCAATGAGATTCAACAAGCAGCTGCCCAGGCAATATTTGAGTCAATTAAGCCATGACAGACCGCAGCCGGAGCCACGTTTAACCCGCCTGTTGGGGAATGTGTGGAGAAAAAAAAATAGTCTAAATACAAGAAAATAAATGTTTAAGTTGTGTTTTTAAGATTGGGATACCATTTTAGTTTTCCAAGAGATGGATTCACATTTAGGGCGTAATTAAAATATTACCAATATTATTTTATGTATTGTATGTATGTATGTATATATATGTATATGTGTGTGTGTGTACTTGTTTTTGCTACATTGTGGGGACCAAATGTCCCCACAAGGATAGTAAAACCTGAAATTTTTGCGGTCCCCACAATGTTAAAAAATTATTAAAAATAGTAAACGGTGTTTATCTGAAAATGTAACGATGCAAACATGTTTCCTGTAAGGGGTAGGTTTAGGGTTAGGGTTGGGTTAGGGGATAGACAATATTGTTTAGTCAGTATAAAAACTATAGAAGTCTATGGAAAGTCCCCACAATTCACAAAAACAAACGTGTGTGTGTGTGCGCACACATATACATATACATATCTATATCTATATCTATATCTGTACATATACATATATATATATATATATATACATACACATATATATATACATATACATATATATGTGTGCACACACACACATATATATACACATACACATATTCATGCATCACATACACACGTACATACACATATATATACAGCTGCATCTCAAATCAGAATGTCGTGGAAAAGTTCATTTATTTCAGTAATTACACTCAAATTGTGAAACTTGTGTATTAAATTCAGTGCACACAGACTCAAGTATTTTAAGTCTTTGGTTCTTTTAATTGTGATGATTTTGGCTCACATTGAACAAAAACCAACCAATCTCAACAAATTACAATATGGGACATGCCAATCAGCTAATTAACTCAAAAGACCTACAAATGTTTCCTGAGCTTTCAAAATGATCTCAGTTTGGTTCACTAGGCTACACAATCATGGGGAAGACTGCTGTTCTGACAGTTGTCCAGAAGACAACTACCGAAACCCTTCACAAGGAGTGTAAGCCACAAACATTCATTGCCAAAGAAGCTGGCTGTTCACAGAGTGCTGCATCCAAGCATGTTAACAGAAAGTTGAGTGAAAGGAAAAAGTGTGGAAGAAAAAGATGCACAACCAACCGAGAGAACCGCAGTCTTGAGAGGCTTGTCGAGCAAAATCGATTCAAGAATTTGGGTGAACTTTACAAGGAATGGACTGAGGCTGGGGTCAAGGCATCAAGAGCCACCACACACAGACGTGTCAAGGAATTTGGCTACAGTTGTCGTATTCCTGTTGTTAAGCCACTCCTGAACCACAGACAATGTTAGAGGCGTCTTACCTGGGCTAAGGAGGAGAAGAAATGGACTGTTGCCCGGTGGTCCAAAGTCCTCTTTTCAGATGAAACCAAGTTTTGTATTTCATTTGGAAACCAAGGTCCTAGAGTCTGGAGCAAGGGTGGAGAAGCTCATAGCCCAAGTTGCTTGAAGTCCAGTGTTAAGTTTCCACAGTCTGTGATGATTTGGGGTGCAATGTCATCTGCTGGTGTTGGTCCACTGTGTTTTTTGAAAACCAAAGTCACTGCACCCATTTAGCACGGCATTTTAGAGCACTTCATGCTTCCTTCTGCTGACCAGCTTTTTAAAGATGCTGATTTCATTTTCCAGCAGGATTTGGCACCTGCCCACACTGCCAAAAGCACCAAAAGTTGGTTAAATGACCATGGTGTTGGTGTGCTCGACTGGCCAGCAAACTCACCAGACCTGAACCCCATAGAGAATCTGAGAAACAAGAGACCAAAAAATGCAGATGAGCTGAAGGCCACTGTCAAAGAAACCTGGGCTTCCATACAACCTCAGCAGTGCCACAGACTGATCACCTCCATGCCACACCAAATTGAGGCGGTAATTAAAGCAAAAGGAGCCCCTACCAAGTATTGAGTACATATACAGTAAATGAACATACTTTCCAGAAGGCCAACAATTCACTAAAAATGTTTTTTTTTATTGGTCTTATGAAGTATTCTAATTTGTTGAGATAGTGAATTGGTGGATTTTTGTTAAATGTGAGCCAAAATCATCACAATTAAAAGAACCAAAGACTTAAACTACTTCAGTCTGTGTGCACTGAATTTATTTAATACACGAGTTTCACAATTTGAGTTGAATTACTGAAATAAATTAACTTTTTCACGACATTCTAATTTGAGATCCACCTGTAAATGAACTATAGTGTCCTGCACCCACTAGTAAAAAAATATCAGAAATTATATCTGGTTACATCTGGTTATATCTGTACATTTTACAGTTTGCACACATCTGTTCTTAGTCACAAAGTAAAATGCTTACATGGTACCCCATAACTAGAAAACAAGACAAACATACTCATTAAGACGATTTTGTGCTGCATAACCTCACCTCGTCGTGCTGTCCTCAGCTCAAAAACCGTTGCTTTTCCTCTCTGTTGATAACATGGAGCTCCTTCTCTACTCCCATTGATTAGCACTTCCATCCTGCAGTCCCTGCTATAAATTACCAGAGAAGCATCAGACCAATCTTTACGGGTTCATTAGAGCACACTTTACAGGCAAGAGCCTCGACTATCTCCATCTCCTGCTCGCTCTTGATTTTCTGCATCTCATTCGCTGACTCCCCCTTTAATGATTGTTGTTTGTTTCTGTCTTTTCCTCAATGTTAATTGGATGTTATTATGCCTCTGCTAGAACCATAAATCTTGATTTCCGCTGATCAAGTTCATGCGTAACGACCGGTGTCAGTGCAGACCCAGGCACTGAGACTCGTTCTGTCTTATTGAGGTGATTTACTCATGCAAATAGCCATGCTTTTGTATTTGTTTATAGAAAAAATAGATGAAAATCCATTTTGATTGTTGGTGAGGTTGAGCATTTTTTCTTATTGCCGGTGGTACCTCATAAAGAGAACGATGCACTGTTTTCCCCAGCAATCTTTACAGCTCTGTAGCAACAATCTGTACTGCTTTACAGCTAAATAGCTTTTCCAGTAACAAGTAGCGGCGTTGCTACATTGCAGTTTTATGTCACATAGCATTACGCACGCAGCCTTACAAGCGAGCAGGCGGAGGCAATAATCAATGCACTCACCTAGAATGCCCTCTCTGTTGCATTTACATCTACTTTAGGCACTAAGACGGCTCTGCATTTTACTTGATATGTGATTGTAATAGGAAGCATGGGTAATGTAGTGTAAATGAAGTAAAGATACAATATTCCTTTTACCTCCTCAGTACACATCATCATTGACGTATGATGGTGTGCTTGTGATGGCGGAGGCGTTTCGGAATCTGCGCAGACAGAAGATCGACATCTCTCGCAGAGGCAACGCTGGAGACTGTCTTGCCAACCCGGCTGCTCCTTGGAATCAGGGCATCGACATGGAACGAACTCTGAAACAGGTGAGAGCGGGTGGGATTGTGCAAGACAGGTGAGAGTTGATGGGAGGCTGTGAGCCAGGTGAGAGTGGGTGGGAATTTGTACAATAGGTGGGAGTGGGTGAGTCTTAAAGATAGGCAAGACTGAATGGGATGCTATCTGAAAAATGAGAGTGGGTGGGGCTCTTTGACAGGTAAGAATGGGTGGGTCTCACGGCAGGTGGGAATGTGCACGACTGTTCGAGAAGTGGGAATGGGCGGGACACTGTACTGCAGGTGGGAATGAGCAGGACTCTGTATGACAAGTGGGAATGGACAGAAGTCTGTACAGCTGGTGGCAATGGGCGGGACTCTGTATGACAAGTGGGAATGGGCAGGATTCTGTACGGAAGGTGGGAATGGGCGGGACTCTGTTTGACAAGTGGGAATGGGCGGGAGTGTTACAGCAGGTGGGAATGGGTGGCACTCTGTAGGACAAGCGGGAATGGGTGGGAGTGTTACAGCAGGTGGGAATGGGCGGGACTCTGTAGGACAAGTGGGAATGTGTGGGAGTGTTACAGCAGGTGGGAATGGGCGAGACTCTGTAGGACAAGTGGGAATGGGCGGGAGTGTTACAGCAGTTGGGAATGGGCAGGACTCTGTTTGACAAGTGGGAATGGGCGGGAGTGTTACAGCAGGTGGGAATGGGTGGCACTCTGTAGGACAAGCGGGAATGGGTGGGAGTGTTACAGCAGGTGGGAATGAGTGGGACTCTGTAGGACAAGTGGGAATGGGTGGGAGTGTTAGAGCAGGTGGGAATGGGCGAGACTCTGTAGGACAAGCGGGAATGGGTGGGAGTGTTACAGCAGATGGGAATGGGCGGGACTCTGTAGGACAAACGGGAATGGGTGGGAGTGTTACAGCAGGTGGGAATGAGTGGGACTCTGCGACAGGTGAGAATGGGCAGGACTCTGGATGACAGGTGAGAATGGGCGGGAATCTGTAAGAAAGGTGGGAATGAGTCGAACTCTGTATGACAAGTGGGAAGGGGAGGGACTCTTTTTGATGAATTGGAATGGTCCGGATTCTGTTCGGCAGGTGGGAATGGGTGGGACTCTTTTTGACAAATTGGAGTGGTTGGGACTCTGTACGGCAAGTGGTAATGGGCTGGTCTCTTTTTGACAAATTGGAATGGTTGGGACTCTGTTCAGCAGGTGGGAATGGGTGGGACTCTGCATGACAAGTGAGAATAGGTGGGACTCTGTTTGGCAGGTGGGAATGGGCGGGACTCTGTACGGCAGGTGAGAATGGGCTGGACTCTGTTAAATAGGTGGGAATAGTAAGGTGGGAATGAACGGGACTCTGTACAACAGGTTGAAGTGGGTGGGACTCTGTATGACAGGTGAAGCAGGACTGGAAGCTGTCTGATATATCAGAGTGGGCAGGATGCAGTACGACATGTAGGGAGTAGGTAGGACTGGGTGGGATGCTTTGTGAAAAATGAGAATTGGCGAGACTCTGTATGAAGGGTAAAGCATTACCTGAAAGGTAAGTGTGGGCAGAACTGAAAGACAGGTGAGACTGGGCAGGATGCTTTCTGACATGAAAGTTTGGGCAGGATGCTGTCTGAAAGGTAAGAGTGGATGGGACTCAACAGGTGGGAGTTGACTTGATGCTGTTTGACAGGTAAGAATGATCAGGGCTCTGTACTGAAAGTGAGAGTGGGCAGAACACTGTCTGAAAGGTAAGAGTGGGTGGGACTCTACGACTAATGGGAGTGGGCGGGACTAAATGGGGCTTGGACAATGCAAGATGCAAAGGATACGTCAACTTGCTATCAAATCTGACATTAGTTTTAACTCATCTTAAAGGTTTAATCCACTTAGCAAAATGAAATGTAGCTATAAATGATAACTTTAGTCCATGTTTACAAAAAATGACGTGTTCTGTCTTACCAACACTTCCTTGTGTGTGTGTGTGTGTGTGTGTGTGTGTAAAGGTGAGAATCCAGGGTCTCACTGGGAATATCCAGTTTGATCATTATGGACGCAGAGTCAACTACACCATGGACGTCTTTGAGCTAAAGAGTAACGGCCCCCGCAAGGTCAGACACACCACACAATTTCATACATTTAGACACACACAAGCATCCATTTATACAGAGACACACCGTAATTTTACCCAGAAGCCCACACACACAGGATTGATCACCCCGTCGTCTATCATCTGCAGATCGGTTACTGGAACGACCTGGATAAATTGGTTTTGGTCCAGAATGAGCTCTCCATGGGAAATGACTCCGCTATGGAAAACAGAACCGTTATCGTCACAACTATAATGGTAATGTACACGCAACCACCCACATCCGCAGTTTTACACACATAGCGCCATCTAGAGTGAGCAGGACACGTTACAAAAGTTAAAAATCCTTGAATAAAACTGACTTGCATTGCTCTGGACTGTATTGGTGAGAGAAATGAGGAAAGAAAGCGAGCCAGTGAAAGAGAGAGAGAGATCTGACTGTGCATTAGTTCATTTATCATGTTAATGTCTTTAGTTTTGCTATAGATAAGAATGCAAGGAGGTTTACCTATGCATTTGAGGCTGATGTTTAAATTTCCCTTAAAAAATTCACCACACTAACCATCGTTTCCAACAAATCTCCATAGTTACCGCAGTCATTGTTAAGGCGCTTTCCCGGTAGCTGACTCAATTTGATTTTGGTCAGGAGTGTCAAACCTGCTGACTGTTTTTGCCGAAAAGTCGGAGGTCTGTCACACTCAGCGATTAATAATGGATGAGATGACAAACTGAAAGACTGCCTGTGACATTTCCATCCCATTCTGTCACGGGCTGTTGAAGTAAGAACAGTAGCACCATGCAAGCAATTATAATAAGCTGAATTAGAATATATGAATGTACAGATACACTGTGTGACTTTGCATTCGCAACATTTATTTTTATATGACTGCATTTGGTAGGCGCTTTAATCCAAAGTAAATTACACTGCTTTCATGCATTCCCTGAGAGCGCAACCCATGACCTTGGCATCATGTTCTACTATTTAAGCTACATGAATGCCATATTACACACAGAAGAAACTGCTCAGTGGTCATTGCTCAAAGGCCACGAGAGCCGCCCACTTGCTGGCTCAAGCTATTTCAAACTTGCTAAAAGTTGCATTTAAGTCAGGGGCATTAGCAAAAGAGTTGAGTCACTATCTGACTATCTGATTCTCCAACAGCTCATGGGCGAAAATCGATTTTGCAGGACATCAGCATTAAAGCCCTAAAAATCCAGGACCTTTTAGCAATTGAAATTAGACAAGCTCCAAGGGTTCATATTTTACAGAATATGCATCTGAAATTCTAATGCATCAGTCACTGTTTTGAATGTTTTATCTAAAACATTTGTAATTTAGAAAATATCAACATTAGAATTAAAAGATCATTATGGAAACTTGTTTCTGCCACAGAATAAGAAAATGAAAATGTAACTGTGACTTTTTATTTCAAAACATAGGCATTTTCTCGCAATTCTGAGTTTATATCTTGCAATTCTATGTTTATATCTCACAATTCTGTTTATATTGTGCAATTCTGCATTTATACCCTCCAATTTTTCATTTATATCTCGCAAGTCTGTGTTTATATCATGCATTTCTGCTTTTATATATTGCACGCCTGTTTACATCTCACAGTTCCACATTTCCCACAATTCTGCATTTATAGCTCTTAAGTCTGAGTTTATATCTCACAATTCTGTGTTTATATTGCGCAATTCTGTTTATATCTTGCAATTATATCGCGTTTATATCTTGCAAGTCTTACTTTATATCTTAATTCTGCGTTTACTGTATATCTTGCAAGTCCGTTTACATCTAGCAATTCTGCATTTATCCCACAATTCTACATAGCTTGTAAATCTGAGTTTATCTCGCAATTCTGCTTTTATATCAGAATTCTGCATTTATATCTCTCAAGTCTAAGTTTATATCTCAAATCTGCGTTTACTGTATATTTTGCAGTTCTGTTTACATCATGCATTTCTGCTTTTATATCTTAGAACTCTGCATTTATATCGCAATTCTGTTTATACCTCGCTATCTTTCATTTATATCTCGCATTTCTAAGTTTGTATATCACAATTCATTTATTTCACAAGTCTATGTTTATATCTCAATTCTTTGTTTATTGTATATCATGCAGTTCTGCATTTAGATCACGTAACTCCATTTATCTCGCAATTCTGCATTTCCTGTACATCTTGCAGTTCTGTTTATATCACAATTTTGTTTTATATCACTCAATTCTTTGCTTATATCTTGCACTTCTGAATTTACTGTATATCTTGTAATTCTGTTTGCATCTCACAATTGTTTATATCGCTCAATTCAGCATTTATATTTTGCGATTCTGCATTTTATCTCTCGAAATTCTGCGTTTACATCACAATTCTTTGCAATTCTTTCTCATCATGCAATTCTGTTTGCATTTTCAATTCTGTGTTCATGTTGCACAATTTTTCGTTTATATCTCGCAAGTCTGACTTTATATCTCAATTCTGCATTTACTGTATATCTTTCAATTCTTTATATATCATACAATTCTGCTTTTGTATCTTACAAGTCTGCGTTTACATCTGCATTTATATCACGCAACTCAGTTCATATCTCACAATTCTGAGTTTAATGTATACATTGCAATTCTGTTCGTATCTTGCAGTTTTGCATTATATCACACAATTTTTCATTTATATCTCATCACACAATTCAGCTTTTGTATCTTGCAAGTCCATATTTACATCTCACAGTTCTGCATTTATATCACGCAACTCAGAGTTTATATCTCGCAATTCTGCGTTTACTGTATTTCTTGCAATTCTGGTTATATCTCGCAATTGTTTATATTGCTCAATTCTGCGTTTATATTTCGCATTTGACTCTTCAAAAACCCGCCCTCCTTAGTTACTGTTGCTATGTCCAACAAACAATGGCGCTCTCACAAGTGTTGTAACGCAGTGAAAAATATATCTGACAACACACCGACAGACAAGACAGAGCAGGTTATTTCTAGTATGAAACAAGGTGTCAGCTTTAAAATGTTGTAATTTTTAAGAAATTCAAACCAATAAAATAAATACCGTTTTATGGCTCTTCAATGCGTGAGGTATTGCCTTATTAGATCAATCGACACATGAACCGATTGTCTTTTCTTATTTACTTAAAGCATGAACAAACATCAGAATGTTTTTTATATAAACCACGGAAAGACATCAATACACACACATTTTCAAGTTTAAGTCCACCGAAGTTAATCTACTCTCCTGTCTGATTTGTTTGTCAGACAGAATGGCAGATTCAGCGTTATGATTGGTCAAATTGGCTGTCAGTCAAGCTGTTTGCGACAGGTCAATTCTGCATTCGAGTTTCTATCCCACAATTCCGTGACTTTGTGAGATATTGTTGGAATTGACACAACCTGTCCTTCAAACCATATTTAGGGCCCAAACACTGCAGTCCCCTGCAGTTCCCTATTGGAATTGCTGTGCTTTAAATTTTTTGAACTGCTGCCCTAGTTGTTCTATAGTAACAATGGTATTTTGGTGGAAACTATGGTTAGTGTGGCAAATTCTGTAAGGGTTTAAACAGGGAAAAGAGCGATAGAAAATTATACCTTAGCAGGCTCCTCCTCTCTCTCTCTCTCTCTCCTTCTCTTTCTCTCTTTTCTTTTCTGCCGTGCGCTTTTTAAGGCGATGGAGAATTTTACCTCTGCAGGATCGTCATCGTTTCCATCACTGCTAAAGAATCCGCTGTTCAGACACTGAGCAGAGAGAGAAGAAGACGAGACAAGCGTGAGACACCAGAGAGAGTGTAATGATTCAGCTGTTTTCAGACTCTCCTCAGCTGGGACTGCAGCGTTAAACATTCACTAACATTCAGCCCACGTACCTGAGGTGCAATGCCAAGGGTGTAAAAAGCAGCTTTGTGGGTATTTCGTTTTGTCTTCTTGTGATTGCTTGCCCTTGCTTTATGAATTACACAGTTGGCATTTAAAGGCATCATGAAATCGAAACAGACCTGAGTTACTATCGCAGCAAACGCCCCTGCTCTCATTGTGCCCAATACGTAAGTGCATGTTAATCTTAAAAATGCGTTTTTATGATCTGTAAATGTAATGACTTTCTTTGCCTACTCAGATACTTTTTTGCTAACATAAACAAGGTCACATGGGCATTTATACAGACTGATAATATCGATGATCCAATAAAATCCTGATTTATAAAATCAAGCCCAACCATTTAATATTAACTACATAATATTCAGTTTGCTCAGAAATATTAAATATAACGACTAAATATATATGGGCCAAAAGAGATGAAAGAAATGTGATTTTATGTTCATAGAAAGCATTAAATGTAAGGAAAGCGTCTACTTTTAAGGCTTCAAATACATTTTTGGAGAATAAAACGTCAAAATTTGGTTGATATAATATTACATTGTCATTCAGGGTAATATAATATTTATGTAAAAATTCAAACAACATGCTTATTCTGACTTGTACATGTTAAAATATATAAAAGGATAAAGGAGCATATTAAATTTTATTGTGTTTTAAATGAGTAAAAACAATTTACTGACAAATTGGAAAAACCTAGGATAATGGCAAATTTTACTAATTAGTATTTGGGGTGAAAGTAATTCATCTTTTAATGTCTCATAAATTGATTATTACACTGAATTACATTTAAGTGGGTGCCTTCTGTAAATTGGGGAAAAACGTATGATATTTATTTTTTTGCTCAGAAAAGCAAAAACAAAAATGCAATTAAATTAAACAGAAAACTTTCTATTTTTTTTTTTTTTTTGAAAACAACATTTTCAAGCAGTATTATCCTTATTGTGCTTATGATTAAACCCCTTTTCGTCTTTGACCTATATATACAATCAGTAAAAGGTGCAAAAATAAATACAAAATATAATTTTTTTTAATAAATGTTTCTACACTTCAGTGCATGTTATCCCAAAGAAAAACTATTTTTAAGCACCACCATTCATGATTTCCCACATTAAAAATAGTCAAAAATATTTAATGTTACAGCAAATACAAATTGGATAACAAGTTAAAAACAAACATTAAGTAGAAATATACTTTTTAAAATAAATGTTTTTAGACTTAAGTGCCGATTAATCTAAAGAAGAAAAAGAAAGTTTTTAAGCCTTTCACCAAGTCCTGATGAATAAAATCCTCATTTCTTTTCATTTATTATACTATCCACTATCCAAATACTTTTCAGGAATATTTATTAATAATAATAATAATAATAATAATAAATAAATACATAAATAAATAAAACATTAACTTTTTTAATGAAAGTTGCCACACTTCAGTGCATGTTATTCTAAAGAAAAAAATGTTTTTTATTAAATCTTTAATCAAAATGTAATAGCTTGCTTTACTTTCTGTAAAAATGTATATTAATCAATAACATCATAGCAAACAATTCAATTAAACATTGAAAGATAAAACCAAATCACAATTTACATTTACAATAACTTTATGCCATGTTCTTCTAACATCACATGATTGTGTTGCCTTTAAATGTCCTGAAAACCGTCCAAGGATTGTGTTTCTTAAAGGTGTGATTACCTGAGATGCTGTTTTCCTTGTTAATGGAGGATGATCTCTATCATTCATGTGACAATGAAATGATCCACTAACAAAGACATTGCCCTGATGCAGGATTGATGTTTGTATGTTAATCAGGATCATGCATCATTCAAAACTGAATTGAGATCGCATTACAAGGTCAAATTCAATGCCTGAATCCTGTTTGAATCAGAATTTGCTTCTTTGATTCTTTGAATTTGAATCAAAGAATTCACATTTTATTCAGTAAATATAATTTATTTGAAAATAAATTACAAATATATTAACTGAAATTAAAAAAAGTATATTTGTATCATAAATATACTCTTACTTTGTTTTAAAATAAATTGTATACATTTACTAGTAAAATATAAATTATTTATTTAATAAAAATAGTCTAAATTTAGTTTAACAACACATTTTATCTTATAGTTTGCTGAAAAATTACAGGTATGTTTACTGAATAAAACATACATTTATTCTAAACACATTTTGTCCACTTATACATAAAGAAGGGGACAAAAATGAATTATTTTCTAAATTAAATCATAAAAATGTAAAATTAAAATAAATCAAAATAAAACGCTTACAAAAAAAATAATAATAATTTGATTTGTTTACCTGCATATCACTGACAGGGAGCTGTAATTTAGTTGTATAGTTGCAATTTATTTTTAAATAAATTGTTTTTATATTTACTAGTAAAAATATCAATTAATTAAAAAAAAAAAGTGTCTAAATTTTGCCTAAATATTTTTGTTCAGTTAATATAATTTGTTTAAAAATATATTAAAATGAATGAAAGGTATATTTATTTTAAATATTCAATTTTTTTTTTTTTTTTTAATTACAGAAATATTAATTTAAAATCTCAGAGGGAAGTAAATATTTAGGGTCAAAGGTCAAACAAAGTTTGCGAATTTCTGTGTTCGGCTTCTGCTGTGGCCAGTGCAGCCGTTCTAACATCGTACCATTACTTAATGCAACAATTTAAAGCCAATTAATCTAAATATTAAAAGAAAATATGCCAATAATAGCAAATAATGATACATACGAAAAATATGAATCACCTTTGGGATACATGGAGACAAACCCAATAAATAAAACAATAAAAATGTAAATCAAAATAAAAATAAAATACCTATCAAAAATATTAAATATTTGATTTCATGTGACTGACAAAAGAAAACTTTTTCATTTCCATAAATATACTTGTAATTTATTTGTAAATAAATTGTTTACATATTTATTAGTAAAAAATATAAATTATTTATTTAAAAAAATAGTTTAAAGAGTTAAAAATAGATTTCAAATAGTTCAATAAATATAATTTATTCAAAAATATATTTAATTAATGAAAAGTATATTTATTCTAAACACTTAGTACACAAATTAAATCATAAAAAAAAACTATTTAAAATAATTTTTAACATTCAAACTAAGTGTAATGTGACTAACATCAGAGAGCCGTGTACCTGTAAATGTGCTGAAATATTAATTTCAAATCTAAATATTTAGGGTCAAAAGGTCAAAAAAAAAGTTTGTGAATTTGTGTGTTTGACTTCTGCTGTAACTAACTTAGCCTTTCTAATATCTTGCCAACACAAAATTCAGTGATTTCATGCCAATAAATGTAAATATTAACAAAAAAAAAAAAAATTCCAATATTCCAATAATAGCAAATAATGCATGGAGATACTTGGAGACGAACCTAACCTTCAGCCTCTGCAGTATTTGTCTCTAGGGTTTCAGATCTCCCACAATGCACTGCAGTCTCATTTCAGCTCTGACTCCATTCAGATCTGAAACACGACCGCATTAATTCAGCATAAATAAAACATTAATACATCAGTAGAACGGGCCATTTCATGTTGACTTTAAACAAGAACTATTTAATTACACAATGTGAGCACAAACACTACTATAAATAGACACGTTAATTAATCCGATGAGAGTTGTCGAATCGATCAAGCGTAAGTGTGACAGATGCAGAGCAACGTATCGCGATGCACAAGCAACACATCCAGATGTGTTTGTGGATGTGTGTTTGTGGACATGTGGGCTCCGGGCGAAGAGAGAGAGAGCAGGATTGCTGAGTAACTGATAGCTGTAATTAGTGTAACTCCAGGCTGAGGGGACGTGAGGCGTGTTCCTCCTATGTAACGTTCATTAACTCCACGCCTGCAGACAGCAGACGATTTATCTACAGTGAAGCCTCATGAGCTCATTCGTGAGAATAAACCAATCCGGAGATGCACACACACATGCATTCATGTGTGTGTCCATTCATTCGTTCTCTTTTCTTACATTAATGTCCTTCATTTGGACGTAGAGCGGACTGCTGTGTCCACCCACTCATTGATAAGGAATAGTTCATTCAAAAACCACCCTCAGGTCATTCGAGATGTAGATGAGTTTGTTTATTTGTCAGATTTGGAGAAATGTAGCATTGCATCACATGCTCACCAATGAATGTGAATGGGTGCCGTCAGAATGAGAGTCCAAACAGCTGATAAAAACAGTAATCCACACCACTCCAGTCCATCAGTTAACATCTTGTGAAGCCAAAAGATGCGTGTTTGTAAGAAATAAATCCATCTTCTGACTTTTTCTTCAGTAAAAATGTATTTTTACTCAAAACACTAAAATTATTTAATTATTTACTGGTATTTTTTTGCTCTAAATGCACTTTTTGTTCAGGAAATATATTTGTCATTTCTTTTTAAATAAATGATTAATTTATACATGTACTAGTAAATATATAAACAAATAATTTATTTTAAAAATGACTTGTGTATTCACTCTAAACAGTTTTTTTTAGTGAAAATGTATTTTATTTATTCAAAACACAAATTATTTAATTATTTACTAGTAAATATAGAAACAATTTATTTTAAAAATGACTTGTGGATTTACTCAAAACACACTTTTTCCTTCAGTGAATGTTTATTATATTTATTCAAAACACTAAAATTATTTAATTATTTACTAGTGTAAATAATTTATTTAAAAATAAATCAAATGCACTTTTTGTCCAGGAAATATATTTGTAATTTCTTTTTAAATAAATTATTAATTTATACATTTACTAGTAAATATATAAACAAATATTTTATTTAAAAAATTACTTGTGTATTCACTTTAAACAAACGTTTTGTTTTTCAATGAAAATGTATTATATTTCTTTAAAACACAAATTATTTAATTATTTACTAGTAAATGTTTAAATAATTTATTTAAAAATAAATCAAGTATTTTTTTATGCTCTAAATGCACTTTTTGTTCAGGAAATATATTTGTAATTTCTTTTTAAATAAATTATTAATTTATATATTTACTAGTAAATATATAAACAAATAACTTATTTTAAAAATAACTTGTGTATTCACTCTAAACAATTTTTTTCAGTGAATATTTATTATATTTACTTAAAACACAAATTATTTATTTAATTATTTACTAGTAAATGTATAAATAATTTATTTTAAAAATTACTTGTGTATTCACTCTAAACATTTTTTTTCAGTGAATATTTATTATATTTACTTAACTTATATTTACTAGTAAATGTATAAATAATTTATTTAAAAATAAATTGCAAGTATTTTTTGCTCTAAATGCACTTTTTATTATTTTTAGTATTATTATTTTAAAATAAATACAAATAAAAAACAAAAGTATACTTAACACTGCATTTATTTATACACATTAAGGGACAAGACATTATTTTCTATTGAAAACTATCAGCACATGCAATCCATAGACATCAACTCTAAAATAACTTACATTCTGCTCTCGTGTGCCTTCATATCCAGATGAATGCATTTCCATATCAGTGTCAAATGAAATGAAATGCTGTGTGGTGAAACTTCATTCAGTTCTCCCTTGAAGAGCTCTAGAAATGTACAACAAATGTATAAACAATATAAAATGAATGTACTTTGACATTTACACTGTCAAAATGTATTATTTGTCTGTCTAAATGATCCTTGCTTTAATGTTTAGACTGTTTTCTCTTGTCAGAAATGATCTCTTGATTTTATTTTCATTATATGAACTTGTTGTTGTGATTAGCTCCAATTAAATCATATGATTATCATTGACAAGTTGATTATAGTGACTAAACACTTGCACTTTGCCTCTAATGGTTTTAATGTAAATCAATGTTTTGGATTCCGTGTGGAAATGATTCTAATAAATGTTTTGATTTATAGTGATCATCTTGTCATTTAAAACTTTATTGACTGCAACACTAATGAGCACAATGCAACACTTTTATGGCACATAAGAGTGTAATATGAGCGTCCTACACAGTGTATTACACATTTATGTATGCAATCAGATCATGTATATCCCAGTGAACTCATGTTATGTAATTCTGAGTATTAATGAAGTTACTATATGAAAAACAACCTAGTAACCAACACACTCCTTTTTAAGATCTCTGTTGAACCTATAAAGCTAAAAATGACTTTGATTTTTAAGTGTAATTAATAATACGGTTTAATTTTGAGGTCAGCTTGACCATCCCTGCCCACCTTTGTCTGTCTGTGTGTGTGTGTGCCGTGTGTGTGTGTGTTTAGGAAGGACCGTACGTGATGTTGAAGAAGAACTGGGAGATGTACGAAGGAAACGACCAGTATGAAGGATACTGCGTGGATCTGGCGTCCGAGATCGCCAAGCATATCGGCATCAAGTATAAGATCTCCATCGTTCCTGATGGGAAATACGGAGCCAGAGATCCAGAGACGAAGATCTGGAACGGCATGGTTGGGGAGCTGGTGTACGGGGTGAGATATATATGCATATATCAGTCATTTGTATTCACATTACAATTTACAATGAATTCTCATCGTGTTTTGTCTTGTGAATGTTACCTTTTTTTTCCTCCACACATCGCTTTTTTATGCAGATGTAGGAGCTGAAAAAAGTTTTTTAATATGATCTGAGCTAAAGAAGCTAACTTTACTGATAGTATTGTTGTTAGTTTGCTTTTTATGAAAAAACATTACAGAAATGCTTAAAAAAAACAAAAAACAGTACATATATAAACAATTATTAAAAAATCTTAATAATTTAAATTTTTTAACCAGCAAATAAAAAACTATATATTATAAAGATATAATTGTCAAAAATTAAAAATATATGTATTTTAAAACATTTATATAAAATATTAAAAAAAAAAAAAAAAAAAACATTACTGAAATTGAAAATGTTTAAATAAATTAATTAATTAATTTTAAACAAAACAAAAATTTGAAATGTTGCCTTGGCAAGTAACTGTAATAAATACATTTATGTTGAAGTACTAAAATTAAAAATTAAATTAAAAAAATTAAAGCTAAATAGAAGTATTAAAATTTGTATGAAATATAAAAACAAAATTACTGAAATTTTAAAAGTTTAAATAAAAATCAAAAATAAAAATAAATAAATAAAAACATTTTAAACAAATCCAAAATTAGAAATATTGCTTTGGCAAGTAACTGTAATAAATTAAATTTATGCTGAAGTACTAAAATACTAAAGTACTAAAGTTTTTAGTACTAAAGTACTAAAAACTGAAAAAAAGAAAACTAAATTAAAATTTATTATGAAATACTTAAGACAAAAACACAAAACTAAATTACTGAAAAAATAGAAATTTTGTCTTGACAAGGAACTGTAATAAATACATTTATGCTGAAGTACTAAAATTTAAAAAAGGGGCGGGGAGCTATTTTTTATTTATTTATTTATATAAAATATAAATACAAATAAAAAGGCAAATACACCAAAACAATTACTGAAATTTAAATTTAATATAAAAACAAAATATAAAAAATAAAAACTTCAAAATATTAATAAAAATTATAATAGGATCTCAATGATGATAAAACAACACTAAATAGAAACTATTGCTTATTAGTTAGTTTAAAAAAAAACTAAAAACTAAAATATAAACTACAAATATTAAAATAAAAGCTAATTCAAAATATTAATAAATACTAAATAAATAAATGTATACATCTCAAATAGTATTTATATAATATATTACAATAAATAATATAAAGTATGAAAATTAAAAATTAAAAAAAGAAAACTAAATTAAAATTTATTATGAAATACTTAAACACACAAAAACACAAAACTACTGAAAAATTAGAAATGTTGCCTTGACAAGGAACTGTAATAAATACATTTATGCTGAAGCACTAAAATAAAAAAGGCTATTTATTTATTTATATAAAATATAAATAAAAATAAAAAATAAAAAGGCAAAAACAAAAAAAATACTGAAATTTAAATTTAATATAAAAAAATATAAAAATAAAAACTTCAAAATATTAATAAAAATTATAATAGGATCTATTTATTTATTTATATAAAATATAAATAAAAATAAAAAATAAAAAGGCAAAAACAAAAAAAAAATATTAAAATAAAATTTAAATTTAATATAAAAAAATATAAAAATAAAAACTTCAAAATATTAATAAAAATTATAATAGGATCTCAGTGATGATAAAACAACACTAAATAGAAACTATTGCTTATTAGTTAGTTTTAAAAAAAAAAAAAAACTAAAGCAGAAAATTACTAAAACTAAAATATAAACTACAAATATTAAAATAAAAGCTAATTCAAAATATTAATAAATACTAAATAAATAAATGTATACATCTCAAATAGTATTTATATAATATATTACAATAAATAATATAAAGTATGAAAATTAAAAATTAAAAATACTAAATAAATAAAAAACTAAATTAAAATTTATTATGAAATACTTAAACACACAAAAAATTAAAATTTATTATGAAATACTTACAAAACTACTGAAAAATTAGAAATGTTGCCTTGACAAGGAACTGTAATAAATACATTTATGCTGAAGTACTAAAATAAAAAAAGGCTATTTATTTATTTATATAAAATATAAATAAAAATAAAAAATAAAAAGGCAAAAAAAAAAAAAATACTGAAATTTAAATTTAATATAAAAAAATATAAAAATAAAAACTTCAAAATATTAATCAAAATTATAATAGGATCTCAATGATGATAAAATAACACTAAATAGAAACTATTGCTTATTAGTTAAAAAAAAACAAAAGCAGAAAATTACTAAAACTAAAATATAAACTACAAATATTAAAATAAAAGCTAATTCAAAATATTAATAAATACTAAATTAATAAACATACATCTCAAATAGTATTTATATAATATATTACAATAAATAATATAATAAATCAATCTAAAACTGATGCTAACAAATGATTCCTTGATGTAAAGCGTTACCAACAGAGCATTTAACATCCTGGCAAAACAGCAGGAAAAGCCGATTACTCGTGTTTGCTCAGATAGTTTGCAGACAACTATTGACATATTTAATGTAATCGTCTAAGTCAATTTGCATCTTTAATTTTCCACCAATAAGACGAGACACGTCGTAAAAATAGAACAAACAAACAAGAAAATTAGAGAATGAAATTGGTTTCAATAAACCAACAGCACGATCTCTCATTTCAGTATGTTAATGTCCCGCCCGCAGCAGAAGCGCGGCTGTCTGACCAGATGCGTTCGGTCGCGTGCGATGGACGCCGCGTTTCTCGAGTTCGTCCTGCCGGAGCTCAAGGCGTTTTCTCTTTCGAACGCAGCCAGAAGTATTAACACCATTATTCAGCGTGCAAGTACATAAAATCAGTCAGTCGTACGTCGCCTCTCTGACATCTCGCTGCGACTCCAACAGCGAAAGGCAAACGCTCCTGCCGTCGAGTGTTAATGAGCTCAGGGAGAGGACAGATGCGCATCTTTCTGCCCCATTAAACACTCTCATCCACCAACCTGCTCTCTGCTAACACACACTCCACACGAGCGGCCCGCACGCAAAAATGACATTCACAATCTCCACAGTCAGATTTATAGGTTTGACGATAACGCATAAAGCTTTCATGAGAGAGCTGAGGGTGTTAAACAACACGATTAGACGCTCTCTTGGTCAAGTGCTGCATTCTGACGTCAGATAGGACAGTTGTTTTACCATTAAAATTTCACTAATTTTTTATTGTGCAATCACTACGCCAAAATAAATCCCTCATCATTATCTGTCAGGGTTTATTTTGTGGCAGTGATTGGCTAAATGTACATTTTGCCTTAAATGCAAAACTAAAATGACATATTTAGGCATAACACCTACAATTTTGAGGCAAGATCAAAAAGCAGAGATAGAGACAGATCACTGATATCAGGGAAAATGTGCAGCAAACTTGACATCCAGCCAGATTTGTTTAAAACATTACATAAAAATGACCCAGAAACACTGTTTTGATTACATCACTGCCAATTTGAGGAGGAACAGTTCATTCATTTGCTTATAAAAGATGTTAGGTAAACTGCATTCAGCAGCAAAATCTACAGCATCATCTAAATCTTACGTTTTCCTCAGATACAAAGACTGAAGATTGAGGAAAAACTACGTAATTAAAATAATTATGTTTTCTTCTCTGTCTGTGGACAAAAACAACTCTACAGTGTAATATGATGACTCTGAAAAGCTGGTTACTTTATTAAATCAGTTAGAGAAGTTTATTAATTTACAATGAATTAATGACTGAATGTAATTTTTTTTTTTTTTTACATAAAACATTTAATGAGAAAATATATATTAAAAGAATAAATATTTAATTAGTAAAACAAATACAATTAAAACGATCCTTATTCAAACTTGTTTAAAATATGTTTATACATACGTTAATATAAAAATTAGGATAAAATGTAATAATGAAATAATAGAATATAAATATTTTATTTATATTTTATTATAAAAATAATTTAAAATGTTTCAAAATATTATTAAAACATTATAAATGATCATAAAATATAAATATTATATATATTATAAAAATAAATCAAATTACTGTGCTATAATACTATACTATATTAACTATTACAATATTATATATAAATTACATTAAATACAATTAATAAAAGTTATAATAAAAGAATAAAATAAATATTTTCTTATAAAAATAATATAAAATAAAAATGTTTGAAAATGAAATGTGTATATATATATATATCTTTTATATACGAGTATATATAAGTTTATAAGTAATGATAAAATGTAATGAAAAACTATAAATACTATAAAAATGTATGATCATAAAATATAAATATATTTATTATAAGTGTGATTACTATATTAACTATTAATATGATGTATATACTATTACGTTTTTAAACCTCATTTAATACAATTAATAAAAATTATAATAAAATAATAAATATTTTATTAGAAAAATAATATAAATTAAAATGTTTTAAAATTATATTTACTTATACATTTATATATAAACGGTTAATATAAATGACAATAAAATGTAAAAATGAAATAGAATATATTTTATTTATATTTTATAAAATGCATAAAAGTGATTACTATACTATATTAACTGTTAATATATTATGTATATACTATTACGTTTTTACACCTCATTTATTACAATTAATAATAAAAATGAAAATAAAATAATAAATATTTTATTAGAAAAATAATATAAATTAAAATGTTTTAAAATTATATTTACTTATATATTTATATATAAACAGTTAATATAAATGACAATAAAATGTAAGAATGAAGTTATAGAATATATTTTATTTATATTTTATAAAATAAATAAAAATGAAAACATCAAAATATAAACATTTTATTTATTACAAAAATAAAAAATATATATATAAAAAAAAAAAACTATTTAATTTATATTTTATATATAAATATAAATAACATATATATATATAAATAATTTAGATAATTTTATATAATTTCAATTTTATTATTTATATTGTTTTATTAAAAATAAATAATATTAAAAAATAATATAATATAATATAAATAATATTATTAATAAAATAATAATGTTACAAAATGTTTTTGGTTGAATTTAATTTTTTCCTAAAAAAAAAAAAAAAAAAAAAAGGAAATACTAGTACTTACTTGCAGTATTATCTTTCTTGACCATTTTCAAATCAGTTTTTCTTTTTTTGCTTTACACGACATTAATCTTAAAGCTGCTGGGTTTGGTTCAAGGCTCAAATCTCCTCATTGAGGAATTTTTTGCAACGCAGCTGGAGAAAATAAAATGGCAAATACATTTTCAGCACCAAGGCTGCTCAAAAAGCACACACACTCTCTCTTTCTCTCTCATTCAGGAGAGGATGTCACACACAGCCGAATCGTTCATGCTTTACAGTGCATGCGATTTCAGACATTACTCACGTGAAATTACACGAGCCAAATCTTTTCTTCCTTTTAGCTTGCAAAATTGCAGAAAACGTTAATTATGAGCTGCGGGCTCCTCGAGGGATTATTAGGAGAAAAAAAAAAATACAGAACAGCATTTTTGAATCAAAACCCGCTCAGCGTCAGACTCTCTATTGAACGGCTTGTGCTTCATGGATTCTGAATGCGACCTCTCGCTGGCACCAACACAGGATCGCTCTCACTATTGCCACAGGCCTCTAATTAAATCTTGCAGTGAAACTACTTCATGTATTCCTACAGGAGGGCCAAAAGATGGCCGACTTTCACTGTGACCTTTCGCTGTATTAAACCACTGAGCCGGTGTAAATACTACTGTACGCAAGTCCCTCGTATGCCCGTTCAATAATAAAACATCTCCATTCACAACTGCTTCAGTCCTGGGCTTTTTGTAAACTATCCTGTAAATGTGTTATAAAAAACCACAAGGTTTATATCATCTAAACCCTTTGAAGCAGGAGATGGTGGAAAGCGATGAGCTGTAAAGACGTGTTTTGACACAGAAGAGCTTCTGGTTTCTCTTGTGAAATTGCACCTTTGAAAGCACTTACTTCAACAACTCGTGTCTCCCGGTCTTAGTGTCGGTTCACCCAGGTCTTCACCGCAACACAGAGTTCTTGTGGTTCTGGTGACCTTAAAAATGAAAGTGTCAGACAGATACAGAAACGAGTCTCAGGCTCAGTGGGAAAATTTCTGCTGTCATTTCTTTATATAAAACGGTCAAATTATACAGTTTCAAAGCAGTTTGTCTGTAAAAAGTCCAATTAAATTTTAAGGCTGCTTAAAATTAATGTTTTATAAATAAAATTTACTTTTTAATTCAGCAAGGATGCATAAAAATGAACAAAAAAAAAAGTGACAGCAAAGATTTAAATACATTTATTTAATTTATGTACATGTTAAAAATATATATTTTTTAAATGATCATAATATAAATGTATATTTATTCAATAAATAAATAATATAAATATAAATATAATTACTATACTATATTATGTGTAAACTATTATTTGTTTTTACATGAAACACACATTTAACACAATTAATAATAAAAAAGAAAAAAGTTATAGCAATAAATATTTTACTAGTAAAATAATATAAATCAAAATGACACTTACGTATATATTTATATATAAAATTTAATATAAAAATAACAATAAATAGAAATATTTTATTTATATTTTATTATAAAAAGTTTCAAAATGTTAGTTATATAAATAGACAGATAGATAATGTGTGCATGTTAATAAAATAAAAAAAATGATAAATATTTTATTATAAAAATAAACAATATAAATATAATTACAATACTATATTATGTGTAAACATTTACGTTTTTACATAAAACACATTTAACTCAATAATAAAAAAAGAATAACAATAAATATTTTACTAGTAAAATAATATAAAAAAGGTAATTTACTTATATAAAAGTTAATATAAAAATGTAAAAAAATGCAATAATGAAATAAAATAAATATTTACATTTAAATTTAAATATTTAAAAAAACATTTTTTAATTTATTTATATTGTATTATAAAAATAAATATAAAGTAAAATATTTTAAATATTATAATATAGTTGACATCAAAAACTACTTTTTGTAGCTTAGTTTCTAAATGGGAATGCCACGTTCTCAACATCTGAACGTTTTCCTACTTCCCCAGAAAGCGGAAATCGCTGTGGCCCCTTTGACCATCACTCTGGTCCGGGAGGAGGTGATTGATTTCTCCAAGCCCTTCATGAGTCTGGGCATCTCCATCATGATCAAGAAGCCTCAGAAATCCAAACCGGGCGTCTTCTCCTTCCTGGACCCGCTGGCCTACGAGATCTGGATGTGCATCGTGTTCGCCTACATCGGCGTGAGCGTGGTGCTCTTCCTGGTCAGCCGCTTCAGCCCGTACGAGTGGCACACCGAGGAGCCCGAGGAAGGCTCCGACGGTCCGCCCAGCGACCAGCCCCCCAACGAGTTCGGCATCTTCAACAGTCTCTGGTTCTCCCTGGGCGCCTTCATGCAGCAGGGCTGCGACTTCACACCGAGGTGAGAACGCGGGCGCTATCGGCCGCATACGATGGCAAAATGACAGGGCTGCACCATTACTCAAAATAACTGCACTAAGCTGTTTTAAATACATGTGGCACACATTTCACAGTGAAGTGTAGCACTGTGTTTGTTTACACGTGAGCAGTTTGCAAAATAAAAGCTTCATGGTTTATTAGTATTGTAATTTTAGTGGTACTGTAAAACAAAATTGTCGTCATAATGGTTATTTTTCTGAAATACTAGATTTGTTTTATTTTACTGCAAACTACAATAGTAATAAATCATATATGTTCAATTATTTAAGCAATATAATGTTAATAATAATATTTTTATTTTTTTCTGAAATACTAGATTTTTTTACAATGAAATAACTATAATAGTAATATTTCTTGTTTAATATTTTTAAGTAATATAATAATAATAATAATAATTATATTTTTTCTGAAATACTAGATTTTTTATTTTACAATGAAATAACTACAACAGTAAAATTTCATTAGTTAATTAGTAATATTAATTATTTATTGTTATTTTTCTGAAATACTAGATTTTTTTTTATTTTTAGTGAAATATAACTACAGAAGTAATATTTCATATTTAATATTTTTATTTAGTAATATAATAATAACAATTATTTTTATTGTTATTTTTCTAATACGAGATTTTTTATTTTACAATGAAATATAACTACAATAGTAATATTTCATGTTTAATATTTTTAATTAGTAATATTAAAAATAATAATCAATTATTAATATTATTTTTATATTTCCAAAATACTAGATTTATTTTACAGTGAAATATAACTACAATAGTAACAATTCATATTTGTTGAATACTTTTATTTAGTAATATAATAATAATAATAATAATAATAATAATAATTATTATTATTATTATTATGCAACATTACAACAATCTTCCCAAACTTTTAATAATAACTTAAGGCACACAACAAGAAAAAAACTTAGATAAACTTGTGAGATATAAACTTGCAATTCTAAGAATAAACGTCATTTTATATCTCGCAATTGTTTTACTTGTTTCCACCGCAGAATTAAAAATAAAAAAAGGTAATTGCAACTTCATAATCTTACAGTTAAGACTTTTTCCTTGCAATTTTATATCTTGTAATTCTTACTTTGTATTTTGCAATTCTTTTTTTTTTCTTAGAATTGAGATATAAACTCAGAATTGCAAGACAGAGTAATAACTATGAGATATAAAATCAGAAAATGCAAGAAAAAAAATATTGTGGGAGAAATGTAGTAGTAAATTTAGTAAATTGTTATTTTTTTGTATTTTGTGGTGGAAAAGTGCTTTCATAAATGTTTTTCAACAAAAATAATACTTTAATACTGTAACACTCAAATTATATTATCTTATCTTATCTTATATTATCTTATCTTATATAATATCTTATATTAATTTAATAATTAATTTTTTTTTTCACCCTGATAGCTTTTCTAATTTCCTTTCTCACTTGGGCATCAGTTTTTTTCCACCACAGCTGTCAGAAATCTCTCCAATAGGCATGATCTCTAGTAATGCACACGGCAGATATTTCCTGGTCTAAAGCGGATAATTCCTTTGCTTTTGTCTGCGCTGACCCAAAGGCTCCCCAGAAGCCCAGGCATGAAATTAAAGTAGGACTTTGCCGTGTGCGTCCGGGAAGAAACCGCGGGCTCACCGTCTCCGCTTCCTTCAAGACAAACATTAAACTTTCATCCCTGCAGCTGCATGGCAGAAAAATCACACTTTATTTTTAGAATATTTATAAGAATATAGCATTTTATTATTGATAGCCGGAGAATGCGGCACGTTAAAAAATTGATGTTCGGGGTCCAGGGAAAGGCGGCGCCTCTGAACTGCACAAAATTACCAGAGTTTTCCCAAAAAAATAAACAGAACGAGAGCGACTAGTGCTGCTGTGAATGTGGGAATGCGATCTACTGTTGTTCTACTATAACAGCACTTTCGCACCCTTTTCTTATGAAACATTTACGCTGCCATATCACGGTTCTCTCTGTGCGTTGTAACGCAGGATTTAAACCTGTGTCTGAAAGCATGCAGCATTACCCTTACTAAATTACATGATTCCTGCCAAACGCCAGGCAGGTTTGACCCACAGAGTGCACACAGATACAGTATCCCGCTGCCGCTGAGGGCGTTTCTGAGAGGTTAATGGTGTCAGAAGCGTTCAGATTTTCAGAAACAGCGGCACTGGCATTAGTATTAGCCTGGTCAGCAGCTCTGTGCATTAAAGGACATTACTGATCCACACACACACACATATTTGGTTCAACTTTTTCTCATACCCACGAAATATACAGAGAGACTGAGCTATTTTTAAAATGAATGTATTCTTGATTCACTTTCTATTATTTAAATGAATAAATACTGTTGCACTATTGCAGTTAAAGTCAACTTGAAATTACTGTTGACCCCATTTATTACAAGAAGAAAAAAAAAAGCACACACACATACAATATTTCAGTTAATGTCATTAAACTAGCAAGCTAAGCCAGTAGTAATACTGACAATGTTGTGTAAACATGGCTGGAAACGCAAAATAAGGAACAGATTAACTGAATCAATTGAGTGAGTCATTTACACTGGAACTGCTCCAACTGATTCAAACTCGTGATTTCAATCATTCATTTCAAGCGATTCACTAGCAAAAAAAAAAGGTCACATTAAAAGAGCCATTCATTTTCAAATTTCATTGTTTGTAATCATTTTAAAAGGAACATGTATAGTGATGGGTGAAACTGAGATTTTCAAAACTCCAAAACAGTTGATTTACTGTTTCGAAGCGCTCCAATCGAATCGCACATCGCGAATCATTTGACTTAGACCAGAACTTCGAAGCAGGTTCGTGAGTCATTTCACAAAAAGAAGACCTGATTTGAAATGATGGTTCACAAATCATTATTTAAATTGGGACTTCAGATTCAGTATCGCGAATAATTTGATTTAGATTGGAACTTCGGAGCGGGTTCATGAATTATTTTGCGAATGAATGATTTGCTATCTGTGCTCAGAGTTCTGATCTGAAATGATGGTTCATGAATCATTATTCAGATTGGGACTTTAGAGTGTGGATTGCGAATCATTTAATTCAGAACAGAACTTTGAAGCAGATCAGGACTCAACTTAGGAATTGATTCACGAATTGCGCTCCGAGTCCTGATCTGCTCCAAAGTTCTGTTCTGAATCAAATGATTCGCAATCCACACTCTGAAGTCCCGATCCACTCTGAGTCCTGATCTGAAATGATGGTTTGCAAATTATTATTCAGGGGTGCATTTCCCAAAAGAAACCATGGTCGCAAGTTCCATCGTTACTGATAGAGTTCAATGGAACTAATGACCATAGTTAGCTAATGATGCTTTTGGGAAACGTACCCCAGATTGGTTGTTCATTTGCTTTAGATGAGAACTTCAGAGCAGGTTCGCAAATTATTTTGCCAGTGAATGATTTGCTATCTGTGCTCAGAGTTCTGACCTGAAATGATAGTTTGTGAATCATTATTCAGATCGGGACTTTGGAGTGATTCTTGCAAATCATTTGGAACTTCGTAGCGGGTTCGTGAATCACTGTACGAATTAAATGATTTGTGATCCGTGCTTTGAATCCTGATCTGAAGTGTTGGTTTTGCGAATCATTATTCAGATCGGTTGTTCGGACCGTGGAGCACGAATCATTTGATTTAGATCAGAACTTCAAAGCAGGTTTGTGATTCATTTCACCAATCGAATGATTCACAATCCGCGCTCCGAGCCCTTATCTGAAATGATGGTTTGTGAATCATTATTCAGATCGGGACTTCAGAGTGTGGATTGTTAATCATTCCATTCAGAATGGAACTTTGGAGCAGATCAGGACTCGACTTACGAAATGATTCACGCGCTCCAGTCCTGATCTGCTCCAAAGTTCTGTTCTGAATCAAATGATTCGCAGTCCACACTCTGAAGTCCAGAACCGCTTTGAGTCCTGATCTAAAATGATGGTTTGCGAATTATTATTCAGGAGTGCGTTTCCCAAAAGCAACCATGGTCACAAATTCCATCGTTACCGATATAGTTCAATGGAAACGTACCCCAGACTGGTTGTTCAAATCATGAATCATTTGATTTAGATGAGAACTTCAGAGCAGGTTCATAAATCATTTGACTTAGATCAGAACTTCGTGTATTGTGAATCATTTGATTTAGATCTAAACTTCTGAGCGGGTTTGTGATGCACGATCCACGATTCCGAGTCCTGATCTGAAATTATGCTTGCGAATCATTATTTAGATCGGTTGTTTAGAGCATGGATTGCAAATCATTTGATTTAGATCAGAACTTTGCATATCGCAAATCAGTCGATTTAGATTGGAACTTCGAAATGGGTTTCTGAATCATTTCACGAATTGAATGATTCACGATCCAAGATCCACGCTCCGAGTCCTAATCTGAAATGATGGTTCCCGAATCTTTATTCAGATCTGCTGTTTAAAGCACGAATTGCAAATCTTTTGCTTCAGATCGGAACTTCAGAGCACAGATCATGAATCATTTGATTCAGATAAGGACTTTGAATCGTGTATTGTGAATCATTTGATTTAGATCGGAACATTACATATTGCATATCATTTGATTTTGATCGGACCTTCGGAGTGGGTTTGTGAATCATTTCACGAATTGAATGATTCGCGATCCAAGATCCAAGAGTCCTAATCTGAAATGATGGTTCCCGAATCATTATTCAGATCTGCTGTTTAGAGCGTGGATCACGAATCATTTGATTTCAGATAAGGACTTTGAATCGCATATTGCGAACCATTTGATTTAGATCGGAACTTCTGAGCACATAACGCGAATCATTTGACTCAATTCATGATTTCAAAGCATGTTCGCGAATCTTTTTAAACAGCAGAAAACATTAAACCATTAAGGCAGTACAGTTCAAAAACCAAATAACTGTACACAAATAATCAGTCCATAATATACTGAAAAAGAAAAGAGTGTACGTAATCATTAATCATAATGCAATAACTGACTCTGACTCTAAAATGACTTTCATGTTCAGTTGATCATCATCAAGGCTGTGTTGGCAGGAAAAAAAAAATTAACCAGTTCTATCAATTTATGATCGATCAAATCCCAGTAAATAAAATCAACATTATTTCTCCCTGAAGTTTCTCTTTCACAGAGATATAAAATCACATTACACAAGGCTGAAGCTTTGCAAGTGCGGTTTCATGTTGTCTAAATCTCACTGAAGCGCATTCACACATTCGTAAGAGTAATTTTGCGCAGATGTCCACTGAACAATCAAGGGAATGTGTCTTTGTGTAAACAGCAGCTGCAGCAAATTGATCCTCTATTATCAAGTCTCACACGGGGCGAATGAACATGCAAAGAGGCAGGACTGTTTGTCCTTCAATTTCGCTTCGGTTTCTGCCCCTCTCTCCATCTCTCTCTCTCTCTGTCTGTCTGTGTCTCTCGCTCATGTTCTCCTCACTGACATCAGGACATTCCATCAATATCTCAGGCTGCAGGTTGAATTAGGCTGTCAGTCAGGCAGACAGAGAGAGAATTGCACACTTATTCTCGAACAAATGAAAAAATTTTGCCATGGTTTTTTAACAAAAATCCTTTCAGAAACAGGTCACACTTTACGTAAAGCCTGCATGTAATCATATAATGCATTATAGACCAAATCTTTCTGCCTTATAAATAGGGTCAACCAATATGTATTTTTAACAGTTGGTGACGACAATGACAACTAGAATTCAAAGTAGCCCGATATATAATGCTAAATGAGATATAATGAAAGGAAGCATTTTTTTCTTTTTCTTCACTCAAAATTCACTAAAATACTGAAAATTGATTTTTTTTTACATTTTCCCCATCAACTTGATATACTAATTAAAATAAAATAAAAAATTAAATTATATTATATAAAATTATAAAATTAAAAAAATATTTAATTTTAAAAATAAAACAAAATTACTAAAACTTTAAAATTAAAATGGAAAAAAAAGACAAAATCAAAAATAAAGACATAAATATAAAAAAAGTAAAAATATTAATAGAAATTATAACTGTATATCAATTATAGTAAAATAACAGCTTTTATATATATATATATATATATATATATATATATTACCAAGGCATCATTTAGAATTTTCATTTTAATTTAGTTTGATGTATGAAAATAACTAAAAGTAGCTAATTTCAAATAAAACAGAAATTAATTCATTTACATAAACAATAACAAAACAAAATTACTAAAGCTTGAACTAAATATATATATATGAACTATTATATATATATATATATATATATATAAAATATATTTTTTAAATGAATAAACACACATTATGTACTATGAATACCGAACTAAAACTTAAATAAAATTATAATTATCTAAAATGATATACTTTACAAATTTAAATTATACCAATACATTTTAAAAATGTTTTATTTTAAAATACATCTAAATTACTAAAACTTTCAAATTAAAATGAAAACAGAAAAATAAAAACGAAATAAAGTTATAAATATAAAAAATAATTCAAATATTAATAGAAATTATAGTGGTAAATCAAGTATAGTAATTTCTTTTTCTTTTTTTTAATTCAAAACTATTAAAAATGACAAACACAAAATAAAAGTTGAACTAAAATTAAAATGAAAACAGAAAACGTATATATAAATTATACTTAAATAGCACTGTTTTTTATATACACATGCAAATATGTATATAATGGGCATTTAATGCATTATGTGAACATGAATACTTATGCATCTTATTTTTATCTATGATATACATATTAACTATAACTATGCCACTATAAATTGCAAAGGATATATGCACAGCAACGTACATCATACTGCAATGTGAATCTCTTTATAATGCATCACACATACAAGAGTATTTCCTCCGAATATTATGCGCCGTTGGCTGTATTGTCTGCTGATGTCAGAGCGCGTGTTGTTTCTGTACTGCAGCAGAGCTTTAGGACACGGCGTGTGATTCATGCGGCACACGCAGAGATAATTTCCTCTTAAAGGATTATTGCTCTTAATCCTGTGATGTGCACATTTATAATAGACTCCCTGTATTATGACTGCGCACGTCTGATTGTGTGTCGTGCTGTGCCTGATGACTTGTGTGTCTGTGTGTTTAGGATAATATTTAATAGCTTTTCCAGTACACTTTTTAGTTTGTATAAACACGCAAACTACTCAATTATGAGTTTATGTTTCTTCAGATTTTGAGAAAATGTAGCATTCCATACAGTTGCTCACCAAAGGATCCTCTGCAGTGAATGGGTGCCATCAGAATGAGCGTTCAAACAGATGATAAAAACATCCACACCACTCCAGTCCATCAGTTAACATCTTGTGAAACAAAAAGCTGCGTGTTTATAAGAAACAAATACGGGATTAAGACATTTTTAACATCAAACCACTGTTTACAAGCAAAAACAGTCCTAAACAGTTAAATGTGTGATGTTAACTGATGGACTGGAGTGGTGTGGATTACTTGTGGATTATTGTGATGTTTTAGTCAGCTGTTTGGACTCTCATTCTGACGGCACCCATTCACATCCATTGGCGAGCATGTGATGTAGTGCTGCATTTCTCCAAGTCTAATGAAGAAACAAGCTCATCTACATCTTGGATGGCCTAAGGGTGAGCACATTTATAGCAATTTTTTTATTTTTGGATGAACCTTTCAGCAAAGAAGGTCAGCAACACATTAGCACAAAGGTTACACACCTGTCAAGATGCATCACACACACACACGAATCCATTCTGCTGGTCACATCTTTCTCCTGCTTCCTAGTGTCTTTCTCTTTTGTTCCTTTGATATTCTTTTGTTCTCTGTCTCCTCCACTGTTATCAAACTCAGCTTCTCCTCTGTGTTTCATACAGTATCTCTGTTACAACACTTCAGTCTTTCATTTTCTGTCGGTCTCAGCAGGATTGATTTTAGAGTAGCCATTCCTGCGCTGACACTGAATCCACAGCATCACTACAAAAGAAATCATATTTTACCCGAGTTATGAATGTGAGATCACGGACGGAATTGAAAGTGATGAGATAAAAAGACCGGGTCAGATCTGGCTGCATGCAATGAATAAACTGATTCGCAAACAATACTCATATGAGCTGGTTCTTTTAAAGAAAATGTTATCACTGAAAATAGAAAATGTTTATATTCTGCTGGTAGATTTTGAAAGTAATATGACATGAAACAAACTTGTTTGTTTTGTTAAAATGTGCATATGCATATTTGTCAGTCATACATGCTGTCAAATAGACAGTTTATTATTAACTATTTGCATCTATTTGATTTTATTTAAATAATCAAATTTTTACATTTATGCATTTATTCAAAGTGCTTAGAATCAGCATAAATCCTGTAATTAAATTTTATTAAAAAGTATGAACATGGTTAAAATGTGGAACAAGCAAAATTCAAGTACACTACCAGTCAAAAGATTTTAAAGTTTTTTTTAAAGAAGTCTGTTCTGCTCACCAAGCCTGCATTTATTTGATCTAAAGTACAGCAAAAACAGTGAAGTTGTGAAATATTTTTACTATTTAAAATAACTATTTTTTTATTTGAATACATTTCAAAATGTAATTTATTTCTGTGATCAAAGCTAAATTTTCAGCATCATTTCTCCAGTCTTCAGTGTCACATGATCCTTCAGAAATCATGTCATGCAAAATCAGATTTTATTATTATCAATATTTAACACAGTGCTTTTTTTTTAAAGCACATTTTTTCAGGACTCTTTAATGAATAGAAAGATTGGAGTCAGTATAATTGTTTGGGGGATTATAGAAATTATTACTTTTATTTAGCAAGGATGCTTTAAATTGATCAAAAGTAATGATAAAGACACAATGTTACAATAGATTTTTATTTTTAGATTTTAAAAAATCAAATCAAAACATTAGAATGATTTCTGAAGGATCATGTGACTGCAATAATGTTTTCAGTTTTGAAATCACACAAAATAAATAACATTTTAAAATATATTCAAATAGAAAACAGTTAGTAGAGTAGAGTTTTACTGTTTTTGCTGCACGTTGGAACAAATAAATGCAGGCTTAGTGAGCAGAAGAGACTTCTTAAAAAAACATTAAAAATCTTGACTGGTACTGTTGTTAAAATGCATGAGATTGAAGCAAATGGATTCGTTGAAACGGTATATAAAGCTGGTATTTGTGTATTTAAAACACATTCAGAAATCTGACCTCATTTATGTATGACTGACTGGCAATAATGCATCACATTAGGTTTTTTAGTTTGTTAAAACGGTGTAATCGTATCTTGATTCCGGGCATAAGTATATTTTTGAGTGCCAGAACGCACGAGTGTGCTCAATATGATGGGAAACCACATCCAAATAAATCTGTCCAGCACAGATTTACTGGCTGCGTTTGCACCATCACCCGATCTGCATGAATTCCTCCAGTGATTTAGTTGCTAAAATAACGCATGCAGTGACAACAAACGACACCATCAGTGGATTCCCGCTTAAATGTGATGCAGCCGTTCGTCAGAGCGAGATTAGAGCGCTGCTTCATGACCTCCGATGGCACACGCATAAACACAATCACACACAGGCATCAAAAGGACCGTCTTATCACCTCATCTACCATCCAAAGATGGAGACAGAGAGATTTGTCCTTTCCAGCCATGATTTTGCTCTCTCATCACCACAGTACAGGTATTCTCTGCGGACATGACTGTTTAGATAGGGTCAACGTCTAGCTCTTGCTCTGCTCGTCCTCCCCATCTCTCTATCTCTCTGTCTCTGCTGTGCTGAAACTGTCTCCATTTAAAATTCATTCCTGCCAGTGCAGTGACAGTACAAACTGCACACACACCACGCATGCATGCACATATGCCTTAAATACACAGTGCCCACTGAGCTGGACTGTGAACTGACATCATGACTAGCTAGCTCCAGCGTTAAAGATTTAGTAAAATGATCTAACAGCAGTAGAAAGTCAAAGCATCAGAAATGTAAAAAGCAGACATTATGAATTACTGGCCAAATTGCACTAAAATAAACAATGCCACTGAACCGAATGGAACTGAACAGTTAAACAGCCCGCTGTTTTTCAGAAAAATCCTTTAGGCCCCACAAGTTCTTTGGTTTTTCAGCATTTTTGTGTATTTGAACGCTTTTTCAACAGTGACTGTATGATTTTGAGATCCATCTTTTCACACTGAGGACAACTGAGGGACTCATATGCAACTATTACAGAAGGTTAAAACACTCACTGATGCGCCAGAAGGAAACACAATGCATTAAGAACCAGGGAAACTTTTGAAGAGAATGAAGATGTGTACATTTTTCTTATTTTGCCTAAATATCATACTTTGTTAATTTAGTACTGCCCTTCAGAAGCTACTTACATGTTTCCCAGAAGACAAAATAAGTTAAATTTACACTGATCTTCAAATTCCAAAAGTTTTCACCCCCCGGCTCTTATTGCATTGTGCTTCCTTCTAAAGCATCAGTTGAGTGTTTGAACCTTCTGTAATAGTTACAGAGTCCCTCAGTTGTCCTCAGTGTGAAAAAATGGATCTCAAAATCATACTGCCACTGTTTAAAAAAAGGGTTCAAATACACAAAAATGCTTTAAAAACACAGAACTTGTGGGACCTGAAGGATTTTTATGAAGAACAGCAGGCAGTTTAACTGTTCAGGACAAACGAGGGACTCATGAACAACTATCAGTAAACAAAAAAAAACAAAACACAGTGGATCATTCAGGTAACAAATCAAGCATATTTAAATTTTTGACCTCAACTATATCTTTACCACCTATTACTTTAGTTTGACAAAATATTGCACCCTTTCTTGCTTACTAATTTCTTCTCTATATGATTTAGCAGCTTCCACACGTTTTTTTCAGTGATTCAGGCAGCATAAAGTAGCAGAACAACATATTCAGTAGTACATTAACCGTGCAATCATGCTGTTGTTTACATCCGAGTATCGCCAATATACCCGCGCATCCGGGTAACTGACCAAACCGTGGCATAAGTCTAGAGACGTATTTCATTTTTGGCAGGAATGAAGTACAGTGTGTTCAATGAATTGACGTGTTGTTTAACAACCAATATCTGCTTCGCGTAGCTTATAATCACAAAAATAGAGAAAACGCTTACCTGTGTGACGCATGCGCAGACGCGGTGACGCTACTGGGAATATAATCTTTTATAACGAACATCCGAAACCTTTTAGCGCTCCACGGGGTCTGCATCCATGGTAGATCCGTCAGTCCCTTGATGGAAACGACGGTTGATCATCTTCGAATTATTATGAGGAGGAGTTTTACCTCAGCATATCTCTACGGTTTATATCACACGTATCTTTACCGACAACCGCAAAAAAAAAAAAACTAACCAATAACCAAACTCGCGACTTATGTTAATGATAATCCTCAAACATATACATTTTTGTCCAATATACAAAAAAAAATTAAATCATTATATTTTAACTTCTATAAACTTCCCACACACCTGTTACTCCCTCTGAATGCACACAGCCGCAATGATTGTAAAATCGCCTATGGCCCTATGATTTCCACGGAATTTGTCAAAGTTTGAATAAATTAATCAAAAGTTGGTCATTACACTTAAATCAAGTCGCGACATGGACTGGTATCTGTAAATATTATGCCGCAAAATACTATTTAAATATGAATCCTGCATGTTCTGTGTGGCTTTTTATGAATGAACGGGGCGGACGCGCGGTTTCTTTACATGTAATACTGCTGCGCGTGTGACGCTCGTAGTGATTTCAGTGATTTCAGTGATTACACAACACAGAATTCCATTTAAAATAAATAAACAAATGTAAAAATAAATAAAAGTTGTTTTTATGCATTCAAATAAACAGACATGCTAAAGCATATTTGGTAACAATAAAACGTAAGGTGAAAAAAAATAAAACATTTCATGGGGGTCCTAAACATGTATTTTTTCTTACCTTTTGATAAATTCAAATTTGAAATTGAAGGTAAATGGTATAAGATTCATGGTTTTAATTAATTACACATGAATAATTAGATTTTGATTAATAAAATTAAATTTAACCATTAAAAAGAAGTCCAGAAAAATGAAAACGAAAAACGGAATTAAAAAAAAAAAAAAAAAAGAAATTTGGGGAAAAAATAGGGCCCTGTTTTTGCATGCAACTATATATTTGCTACAGTTACATCTTCATATTCATTATTTTATTTGTCTAACATATTTTTGTAAAGTTATAATACTTTGATATGTTTGCTATTTGCAGTGATTACTATTTAATATTGTTCATATTGTGACATAGTCTTTAACCTTCAGTTTAATGCCCCGGACCCCATCCACGTTCAACCACCTGTGTCTAACAAAATCTTATGTGAGCATGACGTGAGCTCCCACCCAACACCACTAGCCCCTGATGTTCTGACATCAGCCCCGGATGTTTTAAAATCCTAGAAACGCCCCTGCTGTAAAGCATCTTACGTATTGTGAAAAACCAAAACTCTATACAAATAAAAAAAATACTTTCACTAATAAATAATAGCTTATACATAATGTACAGAAAAAGATCAACATCATCTATATTTGACTCCTTAATGGTAATTTCTTGGGTAACGTTCTTGTTAATAGTAATCTAATAATTATATTTATAATTGGGGTTACATATTTAAATTTTAATTGCTAATTTATCTATGGTCTCATTTTCTATTCTAATTTAATCAGATTTTTTTCAAGTGTCTACGATGATTGATTTAAAATGTGTAGAATGAGTCTGACTTGAGAAATAAATAAACAGATGGCTTGTTTACTACCTGGAGGACCAATGGGAAACAGTCTAGTTTGGCCTGAAACTCAATTGGCCAGTTCTGTAGACATTTTTACAGAGTATTATCATTGCAGCTTCTGTGAAGAAACCATTCCGTTCCCTCCAGCACAATGCCGTACAAAATGCATTTTGCCTGGTATTTTAGGGTAATTACATTTTACTATGGCTTTTGAACGAATCTGCGTGTTCTGCCATTCTTATTGATGAACCCGGGTCAGTGTAGCTAGTGGTGTGTTTCAGTAGATTAGTCTAAAGTGAGAGAATGGTGTGTTTTTAATGAGATCTTTGTTTCGTTTTGAAGACTCTCATTTTTTCTGGATTTACTGCAGGTCTCACAGATGCGCTACAGTTTTATAAGCTTATAATGAGTGTTCTGCCACTTCTTGAAATAGTGTAAAGTCATTTCTAAAGCAGAAATTTAATATCACCATCTTGCAGAGTGAGACCAGAGATTGTTTGGAAGTCTAAAAATGAAGACAAAATGTTCAAAATGAAATATATCTCATATATCTTACTCATTTTCTGTTGTACAATATGTCTTTAAAAGCGAGACTGAAGCTCAGTGATCTTAAAGGAACAGTTCACCCAAAAAGAATGAAAAATTGCTGAACATTTACTCACCCTCAGGCCATCCAAAATGTAGATGAGTTTGTTTCTTCATCAGATTTGGAGAAATCTAATATTACATGACTTACTCACCAATGGATCCTATGCAGTGAATGGGTGCCGTCAGAGTGAGAGTCCAAACAGCTGATAAAAACATCACAATAATCCACAAGTAATGCACACCACTCCAGTCCATCAGTTAACATCTTGAGAAGACAAAAGCTGTGTTTGTAAGAAACAAATCCATCATTAAAACCACTGCTTCCAGCTAAAATACAAGTCCATAATCTATAATAATGCTTCCTACAGTGAAAAAGTATTTTGGTCAGAATCAGGAGAGAAATTTGCACCGTTTACAGGGATGTGAGAAACAACAGTAGATGGACTGTTACGGATTATGGATTTGGTTTAAAGTTAACACAACTTAATGATGGATTTGTTTCTTACAAACAAACAGCTTTTCACTTCACAAGACGTTAATTAATGGACTGGAGTTGTGTGGATTACTTTAATTGTCTCTAGACAAGGTCTGTAATACGTCAGACTTCTGCAGAGCTGCAAAACCTGTGTTCAGTGCTTTGTGCGTGTATTTTTTAGGACTGACTGATGCAGGAAAGCTCTAAATAAATGAACACTGGTGCAGTCAGTCTCTGTACCTCTTCTGAATTGACGACTGTGTGTCAACAAAATGGAAACAGCAGTTTACAGATGAGCTATTTCATGCTGCATAATGGGAACGTTTGTCTTCAGAATGAAGCAGATGTAATCGGAGGCATGACAATTTGAATTTGTGTTGTGATTTTCAACATGCAGTTGTTTAATTGTAGATTCTCTTCATTGTGTCTTATTGTGTCTCTCAGGTCTCTGTCTGGTCGTATAGTTGGAGGCGTTTGGTGGTTTTTCACTCTCATCATCATTTCCTCCTACACGGCAAACCTGGCCGCCTTCCTCACCGTGGAGAGAATGGTGTCGCCTATCGAGAGCGCAGAAGACCTCGCCAAACAGACAGAAATCGCCTACGGGACTCTTGATTCCGGTTCCACCAAAGAGTTCTTTAGGGTAAGAGAACAATGTTAATGGTTATAATAAAACTGAAAATGAAACCAAATGCATTTTAAATAATAATAATAATAATAATAATATCTTTATACAGCAAAGATGCATTAAATTGATCAAAAGTGACAGTAAAAACATAATTCTATTTCAAATAAAATGCTGTTCTTTTAAACTTTCTCTTCATCAAAGAATCCTGAAAAATAAAATGTATCATGGTTTCTACAAAATTATGAAGCCACAACATTAATAATAATCAGAAATGTTTCTTGAGCAGCAAATGAGCATATTAGTGTCATCATGGTCAGATTTTTAGTTTATCTCTCATTTTGTACATTACTTTTCTTTGTTTTCTACACTAACCATAGTTGAACCATGGTATTTGTAGTAAAACTGTGGTTGTACAAAGAAAAACATAGTTAATACACTTTTACTATAGTAAAACCACAGTTAATTTTCTTAAGGGATTTGTATTTGTGTATAGCTACTTTCTTTCTTTCTTTTTTCTTTGTTTTGTTTATAAAAATCCTAATCTGAAACAAATGATTCGCCATACGCGCTCTGAAGTCTCGAATTGAATCAAATGATTCGCAATCCGAAGTGCTGATCTGAATAATGATTCGTAAACCATCATTTCAGATCAGGACTTGGAGTGCGGATCGCAAATCATTTGGTTTAGATCGGGACTTCAAATTGTGTATCGTGAATCATTTGATTTGAATCATTCAATTCGTGAAATGATTCAGAAACCCGCTATGAAGTCCGATACAAATCAAATGATTCACGTTAAGCGAAGTTCTGATCTAAGTCAAATGATCTGTGAACCCACTCCGAAGTCCTGATCTGAATAATGATTCGCGAACCATCATTTCAGATCCGGACTCAGAGTGCGGATCGCGAATCATTTGGTTTAGACTGGGACTTCAAAATCACGTATCATTTGATTTGAATCATTCAATTTGTGAAATGATTCACAAACCCGCTACGAAGTCCAATTCAAATCAACTGATTCACGTTAAGCGAAGTTCCGATTTAAGTCAAATGATTCGTGAACCCACTCTGAAGTCCTAATCTGAATCAAATGATTCATGATCCACGCTTCGAAGTCCCGATCTGAATAATGATTCATAAACCATCATTTCAGATTAGGACTCAGAGTGCGGATCGCGAATCATTTGGTTTAGATCAGGACTTAAAATCGTGTATCACGAATCATCTGATTGGAATCATTCAATTCGTGAAATGATTCACGAACCCGCTACAAAGTCCAATTCAAATCAAACGATTCACGAGAAGCGAAGTTCCGAATAATAATTCGCGAACCATCATTTCAGATCCGGACTCGGAGTGTGGATCGCAAATCATTTGGTTTAGATCGGGACTTTAAATCGCGTATTGCGAATCATTTGATTTGAATCATTCATGATTCAAATGATTCACAAACCCACTACGAATGATTCGCGATACACGATTTAAAGTCCCGATCTGAAACAAATGATTCGCGATATGCGATTCAATTAGAGCGCTACGAATCAGTGAATCATTTTGCAACACGGTCGTTTAACTGATTCGCAGTGTCGAAAAGCTCCGTTTCACCCATCACTATATGCTTTTTAAAATCATTACAAGCCATGTTGAAATTTGAAAATGAATGTCTCTTTTAATTCTATCTTGTTTTTGCTAGTGAATTGCTTGAAATGAACGATCAAAGTGACGAGTTTGAATCAATCGGAGCGGTTCCAGCGTAAATGACTCACTCATTTGATTCGGTTCATCTGTTCGTGTCTTGAGCCATGTTTACACGACATTGTCAGCACTACTACTGGCATACCTCACTAGTTTTCTGAAATAAACGTTTTTTGAATTGTGTGAAAGAAAATTTAGCTTTAGTCACAAGAATAAATTACATTTTAAGGTATATTCACATAGCAAACAGCTATTTTAAATTGTAATAATATTTCACAATTTTACTTTTTACCATATTTTTTGATTAAATAAATGCGGCCTTGGTGAGCCGAAGAGACGTCTTTCAAAAACATAAAATCTTAATTATTCCAAACTTTTGACTGGCAGTAAACAGTAAACACATATATAGGATACTGTATAGCAATTTTCAACTGCTTGATTGCTTGTATTATTGCAAAATGTAACTACATTATCTCCCAACTCTGTGACTATAAGGCATGAAGATATTAAGATGTAAACTTTAATATTATGGTGTATATTGCTCACACCACCCACCCCAAACCTTTTTTTAACACCACATGCGTCTGGATATTGTGTTTTGTAGTTTAAGTCTTCCAAAGACAGAAAGACCAGGCTGACATACACATTACAGTTCAGTCATCACAGTAATAGATCAGAAATTGAATCAGACTCCAAAGAGTATAAAAGCCAAACCTGCGCTCACATCTACATACAGAGACTGTCTGCAGTTGTGAGAGGAGCTGAAAAAGCAATTTACTCAGAGAGCAAAGAGAAAGTGATAGAGGGAGAAAGACAGATAGGTGGAGAGAGAGAGAGACGGGTAATATGAGAGAGAATCGGCGTGAGCTGAATGAATGGGCTGTTCATTAATTAGCTGAGCAGCGCCGCATGCGTCTCACTCGGTATCTGTCTCCCTGTTGTCACACACAGATGGTGTGATGCTACACTCCTGCATGGGAAAACATTCATTTTGTCATTCTCACTGGCATTCGGGTTCCACCGACCTGTCTCACTATCTCCACCATAGTTTCAAAGCAGCTTCATAGAAAATCATGACATTATTGTTCACATCTTAATAACTTACAGTAGCAAAGTAGCAAAAGAGTTTTTTTTTTAAATGTCTTTGGAAAGAAGTCTCTTCTGCTCACCAAGGCTGCATTTATTTGATCAAAAATACAGTAAAAACTGTAAAAAATATGAAATATTTCTACAATTTAAAATAAGTGTTTTCCATGTGAATATATGTTAAATTGTAATTTATTCCTGTGATCAAACCTGCATTTTCAGCATCATTACTCCAGTCTTCAGTGTCACATGATTCTTCAGAAATCATTCTAATATGCTGATTTGCTGCTCAAGAAACATTACTGATTAATATAAATGTTCAAACCAGTTTTTACCGTTTAATATTTTTGTGGAAACCGTGAAACACCACCATTCAAAAAAAATGTTGTAAAGATATTATTACTTTTAATCATCAAGGATGCATTAAATTGAACAAACGTGACAGTGAAGGTATTTATAATGTTATAAAAGATATAAATGCTGTTCTATTGAACTTTCTATTCATCAAAAATCCCAAATAAACCATTTTCAACAACTCCAACCATTATTAATAATTGAGCACCAATAATAATTGAGCAGCAAATCAGCATATTAGAATGATTACTCCAGTCTTCAGCAAATCAATAATTGAGCAAATCAGCATATTAGAATGATTTCTGAAGGATCATGTGACACTGAAGACTGGAGTAATGATGCTGAAAATTCAGCTTTGATTACAGAAATAAATTACAATTTAAAACATATTACAATAGAAAACAGCTATTTTAAACTGTAATAATATTTTGCAATTTTACTGTTTTTACAGTATTTTTTCAAATAAATGCAGCCTTGATGAGCATAAAAGATACTAATTTCAAAAAACATAAAAAAAATCCAAACCTTCACCATATTTTCTCATCCTTTCTGCCATTCTAGTCAAAGTCGAGTCAAATTTATTTCACAAAACACATTGTTTCAAAGTCTCTTATGCTTACGGAGGCTGCATTTATTTGTTCAAAAATACAGTAAAAATGGTAAAAATGTGAAATATTTTTTACAATTTGAAATAAATGTTTTCTATGTAAATATATATGATAAAATGTAATTTATTTCTGTCATCAAAGCTGAATTTTCAGCATCATTACTCCAGTCTTCAGTGTCACATGACCTCAGAAATCATTCTAATATGCTGATTTGTTGCTCAAAAAACATGTCTGATTATTACCAATGTTGAAAACAGTAATGCAGTTCAATATTTTTGTGGAAACTGTGATACACTACCATTTAAAAGTTGAGGTACATAAGATTTTTTTTATTTTTTTTGTAAAGAAATTAATACTTTTATTCAGCAAGGATGCATTAAATTGGTCAAAAAATATTTTTATTTCAAATAAACTAGTTTAATCAAAAATAATTAAGTACCATTATTATTAATTGAGCAAATCAGCATATTAGAATGATTTCTGAAGGATCATGTGACACTGAAGACTGAAGTAATGATGCTGAAAATTCAGCTTTGATCACAGAAATAAATTACAATTTAAAACATATTACAATAGAAGACAGCTATTTGAAACTGTAATATTAGTTCACAATTTTACTGTTTTTATAGTATTTTTTCAAATAAATGCAGCCTTGATGAGCATAAAAGATGCTTATTTCAAAAAGCATAAAAAAAAATCCAAACTTTTGACCGGTAGTATGTGTATAAAATGATATATATTCAACTTAATATATAAAGTACAATAACATAGTCTTATTTTGTGATGACATAAAGTCTGTCTCACTCTTTATAACCCCATCACAATAACTGTTGCATCCGTCTCACCGCCTCAGCAGAGCGTCACTGATATACTGGCGAGAAACATTTGATCAGTTACCCAGGGAATAAGTAAATGTCAGGCGTCCCGTTGTGTTTGGACTAACGCGTGAGTTTGTTTGTCATTTGTTGTCGGGCGTTTGTGTCTGAGCGCAGGTTTGTCAAGGGTGCTGTTTATTCATCGGCGTGGGTGATGTTTTATTTTGAAGTGTTACGGCACAACGGCGCTCCAGACTGGACGTGACGAACATTATAATGGGGCGGCTGTCCGTCACGCTCTGCTGCTTTCCTCTCACATACTGCAGCTTAAGACTAAGCCTGTGTATAAAAGAGGCACAAATGATCAAGTACAAAACACACTGGGACAGCAGCATGTCAAATATGATATCTCACAGGACAAACATGCACATTTCAGCCGTATTAGACCCATTTGTCTTTTCAGACAACACAGATCTGAAACAGGATATTGTATAATTTGACAAATGACATTTCAGTTGCCACTAAATTAATAAACTTCGGGATTAGTACAATTGTTTTGAAAGAAATGAGTGCTTTTATTCAGCAAGAATGCATTTAATTGATCAAAAGTGACAGTAATGCATTTATAATGTTACATAAGATTTCAAATAAATGCTGTTCTTTTGAACTTTCTATTCATCAAAGAATCCTGGAAAACTAAATGTGTCAGTTTCTACAAAAATATTAATGTTTTCAACAATGATAATAATCAGAAATGTTTCTTGAACAGCAAATCAGCATATTAGAATGATTTCTGAAGATCATGTGACACTGAAGACTGGAGTAACGATGCTGAAAATTCAGCTTTGATCACAGAAATAAATTACATTTTAAAATATATTCACATAGAAAACAGTTATTTTAGATTGTAAAAATATTTTACAATATTTACTGTATTTTTGATTAAATAAATGCAGCCTTGGTGGGCAGAAGAGACTTATTTCAAAATCATCTTACTGACTCAAAATGATTGAACAGTAGTGCATATTTGACTATTTCTTTTCACATCATAATATAATTTCAGCTCAAATCAATATTGCATGTGCATATATTAATATAATAATACATGTATTAATGAGCAGGAAAATGTACAGTTCAGGATGATAAAAGACGCCTTTGCTTTTCATAAGACAAGGTTTTTCTAGTTAACTAAAACTAAAACCATAAAATGAAAAAAGGTTATTGAAATAAAATGAACGTTAATTAAAATAAGCAAAAATTGTATTTTATTTTATTTTATTTTATTTTATTTTAAGCTATTGCCAAGGAAGCATTTCTTATTTTTGTTTAGTTTAACTTGAAGTACTAAAGTAGCTAAAACTTAAACCATTAAAAATAAGAAAAATGGTTATTGAAAGAAAATAAACATTAACTAGAATAAACAAAGATCTTTATTATTTTTTTAGCTATTTGCCAAGGAAACATTTCATATTTTTGTTTAGTTTAACTTGAAGTACTAAAGTAACTAAAACCATAAAAAAAAGGTTACTGAATTAAAATAAACATGAACTAAAATAAACAAAAATCTTTATTTTTAATTTTTAATTTTTTTAATTTAATTTAATTTTATTTAATTTTATTTTATTTTTAGCTATTTGCCAGGGAAACATTTCTTAATTTTGTTTATTTTAACTTAAAGTACTAAAACTAAAACCATAAAATAAAATAAACATTTTATTTTATTTTATTTTATTTTATTTCAGCTATCTGCCAAGGTAACATTTCTTATTTTTGTTTAGTTTAACTTGAAGTACCAAAGTAACTAAAACTTAAACCATTAAAAATAAGAAAAATGGTTATTGAAATAAAATAAACATTAACTAGAATAAACAAAGATCTTTATTATTTTATTTTATTTTATTTTATTTTATTTTATTTTATTTTTAGCTATTTGCCAAGGAAACATTTCATATTTATGTTTAGTTTAACTTGAAGTACTAAAGTAACTAAAACCATAAAATAAAAAAAAGGTTACTGAAATAAAATAAACATGAACTAAAATAAACAAAAATCTTTATTTTTAATTTTTAATTTTATTTAATTTTATTTAATTTTATTTAATTTTATTTTTAGCTATTTGCCAGGGAAACATTTCTTAGTTTTGTTTATTTTAACTTAAAGTACTAAAACTAAAACCATAAAATAAAATAAACATTACCTAAAATAAACATTTTATTTTATTTTATTTTATTTTATTTCAGCTATCTGCCAAGGTAACATTTCTTATTTTTGTTTAGGTTAACTTGGAGTACTAAAACAACAAAAACCAAATGTACTAAAACTAATATGCATAACTTAATAGTAAGTGTGGACAGTATGGAAACAGTAAACAGTATGGACATATATTTAAAAAATAAAAATGACAAAAAATACTAATACTAAAACCAAATTTAAAGTGAAAACAAAGTATTATTATTTCATATATAAACAAAAAAATTAAATATTAAAATATTTCATATTAATATTGAAATATTTAAAATATAATGGTATATGAATGACATGAACATAACACTGGACTATGAAATTTATTTTGAGAATGACTGACTGTATATTATCTCCTACTGTTCATTTTTAGGATAGCTGACATTTACCTTAATAGGAGTGCTAAAAGACAACTTAAGCTGTTTAAAATGGCCAACAAAAAGTCTTTTTAAAAAGCTGAACATCAAACACACACAATTACTAAAACAAATACTATGAAATATTGACATTTTTCGCATCACTATATAAAAACACTATATTTGTGATTAATGTGAATCAGATTCCTGACTGACAGCATCCCAGTGTTCATTACTTGTCTTTCGCTGCGCCCTCTAGAGGTCAAAGATCGCGGTGTACGAAAAAATGTGGAGTTACATGAAGTCGGCCGAACCCACGGTCTTCACCAAGACGACGGCGGAGGGCGTGGCTCGCGTGCGCAAGTCCAAAGGGAAATACGCCTTCCTGCTGGAGTCCACCATGAACGAGTACACGGAGCAGCGCAAACCCTGCGACACCATGAAGGTCGGAGGGAATCTGGACTCCAAGGGCTACGGGGTGGCCACGCCCAAAGGATCGCAGCTAAGGTGGGTGGAGTATTATAACAACCGACCAATCACAGCGCTGTTATAGTATTCCACCCACCCTGCTGTGCTTCTCTCTATTTCTGTTCCTTCCTGCTGTCTTTCTCTTCTCTCTGTCTTTCTCTCAGTTTTCACACTCGGTACTCTCTGTGATGCACTGATATCTTTGTGGTTGCATATACAGTTGCTGTTTTTAGCTTTATTGGACATTTATGTTACATTGACATATGGGATAATGGGATAACATACTGTACATACATACATATATGTGACCCTGGACCACAAAACCAGTCATAAGTGTCCATTTTTTTATTGATTGAGATTTATATAATCTGAAATCTGAATAGATAATCTTTCATTGATGTATGGTTTGTTAAGATATGACAATATTTGGTTTGAGATACAACTATTTGAATATCTGGACTCTGAGGGTGCAAAAAAATCAAAATATTGAGAAAATCACCTTTAAAGTTGTCCAAATGAAGTTTTTAGCAATGCATATTACTAATCAAAAATTATGTTTTGATATATTTATGGTAGGAAATTTTAAAAAGTATCTTAATGGAACATGATCTTTACTTAATATCCTAATGATTTTTGACATAAAAGAAAAATTGATCATTTTGACCCATACAATGTATTTTTGGCTATTGTTACAAATATACCCGTGCTACTTAATACTGGTTTTGGGTTTTGTGGTCCAGGGTCACATATATATATATTTATTTATTTATTTTAACAGGCTTGTATCATGATAAATAAAATATAGGATTTTCCTTGACAGGCTACAGTATCATTGAGATACTATTATAGTTTTTATGTTAAATAAGCTTATATTTTTATGTTTTCAATTTTCATTTTAAAGTTATAGTAATTTAGTAATTTTATTTATTTATTTATTTGGATATATAAGTATTTATTTTTTGGGTTATATATATATATATATATATATATATATATATATATATTTTTTTTTTTTTTTTTAAGGGCTCGTATCATGATAAATAAAATATAGGATTTTCCTTGAGATGCTATTATAGTTTTTATATTAAATTAGTTTATTTTCAAATTTTATTTTAAAGTTTTTTTGTAATTTAGTAATTTTATTTTATTTATTTATTTAATTTACATATATATGTTTTGTTTTTTTGGTAATACACACACACACACACACATATATATATATTTTTTTTTTTATTTTTTTTTTTTTTTCCTCCCAAAAATGTTTTTACATAGTTTTTATTCATTTTGGTAACACTTTACAATAAGGATTTGTTAATATATTAACTATTAACACTAACAATTAACAATATTTTTACAGCATTTACTAACCTTGGTTACTGTTAGTTGATAAAAAAAGTTATTTTTCATGTTAGTTCATAGTACATTAACTAATGTTGATTTCTATAATGTATACTTAGCAAATGTTGAACTTAACATTAACTATAAATGCTGTACTAGTTTTCATCATGTTAACTAATATACTTAACTAATGTTAACAGATGAAACCTTAATGTAAAGAGTTAAATAAATTTTAATTTTAGTCATTTTAGTACATCCAGTTAGACTAAATTAAATTGTCCTGGCAACTTTCTGGATTTACAAAAATATAAGATTTTATATTGTATTTTAGTTAGTTTTTTTAGGTAACATTTTATAGTTTAATTGACTTTGTTTAATGAATATTATATGAATAAAAAACAACATAAATAATTAAACAATTTAAATGGATTTAAGCGAATAACGAAAGAACAGTCAAGGAACAAGTATACAATTTTTTCCTTGAAGTAATCAATTTGGACTACTTGCAAATAATATTTATTTTAAAATATGCACGCATTCACTTATTTTCTTATGCATATGTCAAAAACACTTATGTTATGAATTACATGCATCACATAAATTATTCAGCCTATATTTTCGATATAAAATAGCAAAATGTGAGACATTTGAGAAAAGCTGAGTAAACTCTTGCTTTACTAAATTACTGTCAGTTTACAAGATGTTTTATCTTCCAATTTAGTCTTTTTTAAAGTTATTAATTGTGACTCAGAATTAGAAAAAAAAAGTCTAAAAAAGTTTAAATTATGACTGTTGCTTTAAAGAAAATATTACTAACTTTATAAAATAATAAAAAACAATATGACATGATATGACCTCTACATTTACTCTTTTGCTCAAAAAGTGTTAAACTTCAATTTTATTGATGAAACTTTTGAAAGACAAAAGCTCCTGTATCCCACAAGATATCAGCGTTTGAGCTCACAGACAGTGCTGTGTGTGTCTGTGTGTTTAATTTTGTTCTTCCTCCACAGAAACGGCGCTCAGGTAAACGCGTGTCTCATGTTGCTCATTTCCTCTCTTCAAGCCTGTATCCTGTCTCACATCTTCATTCTCAAGTATTATTTCTCATCTCTTTCACTGTTCCTGCATAAACTATCAGCATGTTTTACACTACGCCATCCTCTTGATGTGAAAGTTTCTTAAAATTCCTAAAGACGACATGAAATTAATATTTACTAAACATCCTCCTATTTAATATTATGCATCAGTACACATTATTACATACACTAGCATTTGTGCATTTTTTATTGTCACCAAGGCTGCATTTATTCATTTAAAAATACAGAAAAAATTGGTAATATTCTGAAATATTTTTACAATCTAAAATAAGTGTTTTCTATTTGAATATATTTTAAAATGCAATTTATTCATGTGATCAACGCTGAATTTTCAGCATCATTACTCCAATGTCACATGATCCTTCACACTAGTCTTTTGGAAGTTAAATGTGTTGCAAATGTTAATTCATGTCGTCTTTAAATATACAGAATAATTATTAGAAATGTGCTGTTATGACATATGTGAGTTGAAATGACTATGAATGAGCGTTCTGATCTGAGGTCAGTTTTTGACCTGTGTGGAGATTCAGTTCTGCCTGAGCAGATTTTACTGCCGTCTGAGCGTGGATCATCCAAAGGTTAAAAGAGAAAACACTTGATCATTTTGATTCTGATGGTCTCCTTGTGCTGCCATCAGCCTGTTCAGCAAACTAATCTCAGCACCGTGAACTCTGATCCAGACCGTTTAACCTCTCCAGAACAGATATAAACATGCTGCTGTAGCGTTTACAGACTCTGACTTGCCATCTTACACTGAACGCAGAAAAAAGAGCCTGTCACCGTGTTATAAGGATATGCCTTGGTGAATCCTTTAAAGAAATAGTTCACCCAAAAATGATAATTTGATGAAAATGTACTCAAAATCAATCCTGCTGAGACCGACAGAAAATGAAAGACTGAAGTGTTGTAACAGAGATACTGTATGAAACACAGAGGAGAAGCTGAGTTTGATAACAGTGGAGGAGACAGAGAACAAAAGAATATCAAAGGAACAAAAGAGAAAGACACTAGGAAGCAGGAGAAAGATGTGACCAGCAGAATGGATTTGTGTGTGTGTGTGTGTGTGATGCATCTTGACAGGTGTGTAACCTTTGTGCTAATGTGTTGCTGACCTTCTTTGCTGAAAGGTTCATCCAAAAATAAAAAATTGCTATAAATGTGCTCACCCTAAGTCCATCCAAGAGGTAAATTAGTTTAATTCTTCATCAGATTTGGAGAAATGTTGCATTACATCACTTGCTCATCAATGGATGTGAATGGGTGCCGTCAGAATGAAAGCCCAAACAGCTGATAAAAACAACACAATAATCCACAAGAAATGTTATTATGAATTAAGGACTCATATTTTAGCCAGAAGCAATGGTTTGAAGGTAAAACGTCTTACTGATGGATTAGTTTTTTACAAACATGCAGCTTTTGGCTTCACAAGATGTTAATTGATGGACTGGAGTGGTGTGGATTACTTGTGAATTATTGTGATGTTTTTATTTATTGGACTTTCATTCTGACGGCACCCATTCACATCCATTGGTGAGCAAGTGATAGAATGCTAAATTTTTCCAAATCCATTCCCACAAATGAGACATTGGAAAGGTTTTAGATGAAATACGCTGCACAGGTTGAGTCTCCACACAGGGCTGAAAAACAAATGATGGATGTGAATCTTGCGTACGGCATAGTATATACTGCACACTGTCTGCTGTTTTTACACAGCATGTGAAGCATGCAGTATGTACAGTGCAAAACATTTTGTCTTCATGCAAAATAACAATTATTAACAAAAAACATCCTACATTATGTTGCACTAATGAAAGTCATTCATGAGCGCACTGCAAAAAATGATTTTCTTCCTCAGTACTATAAACAACCAAGAAGCAAAATGACTTAAAGGAACAGTCCACTTCCAAAACAAAGATTCACATATAATGTACTCACCCACTTGTCATCCAAGATGTTCATGTCTTTCTTTCTTCAGTCGTAAAGAAATTATGTTTTATGAGGAAAACATTTTAGCATTTTTGTCCATATAATCGACTGATATGATGCCCAAATGCAGTTGTAAATGATCCCAGCTGAGAAAGGAGGGTCTTATCTAGCGAAACGATCGGTTATTTTCATTAAAATAATACAATTTAAATACTTTTTAATCTCAAATGCTCATCTTGTCTTTCTCTCCCTGAACTCTGTGTATTCTGACTCAAGACAGTTAGGGTATGTCAAAAAACTCTGATCATATTTTCTCCCTTAACTTCAAAAATCATTTCAAAATCATCCTACATCGCTGCAGAAGTACCAGCACAGTCTTTGCAAAGTAAACATGCAAAAAAGATCAAACACCTTTAACAAAAAAGGTAAAACAGCGATATAGGACAATTTCGAAGTTGAGGGAGAACATGAGATGGGAGTTTTTCGACATACACTAACTGTCATGAACCGGAACAAAAACAGTCTTCTACAACCAAAAGTATAAAATTTGTATTATTTTAATGAAAACAACCGAACGTTTCGCTAGATAAGACCGTTCTTTCTCGGCTGGGATCGTTTACAACCACATTTGGGATCGTTTGAAGCCACATTTAAACTGAATTTTGGAAGTTCAAAATCGGGGCACCATATCCGTCCATTATATGGAGAAAAATGCAGAAATGTTTTCCTCAAAAAACTTAATTTCTTTACAGTTGAAAAAAGAAAGACACATCTTAGATGACAAGGGTGAGTACATTATCTGTCCGTTTTTGTTCTGGAAGTGGACTTCTCCTTTAAGAAACACTGCAAAAAAATGCTTTGCTTACTTTGATTTTTTGTCTTGTTTCCAGCCAAAATATCTAAAAATTCTTAAAGCAAGGATTTTCTAGACAAAGTCTTGTTTTCAGAAAAATAAGTCAAAATAAAGTGAGTTTTTGCTTAGAACAAGCAAAATAATCTGCCAATGGGGTATGCAAATAAATTATTTTTCAAGCAGAAAACAAGATTATTTTGCTTACGCCATTGGCAGATTATTTTGCTTCTTTTCAAATATAAACTTACTAAATTTTGACTTCTTTTTCTGAAAACAAGACAAAAAAAATCTATTAAGAAAAGCTTTTCTTTTTTTTTTTTTGCAGTATATTAAGTTTTCTGAAAAAAATATCAAAATTAGGTGAGTTTATGGTTAAAACAAGAAACAGTTATCTGTCAGTGGGGTAAAAAAAGTCAACTATTTAAAAAAAAAAAAACAAGACTATTTTCCTACCTCACTGACAGATCATTTTGTTATCTTGTTTTAACCAAAAAAACAACTTAATTTTAATATACTTTTTCAGAAAACAAGACTAGTCATTCTACTTCTGGAGTAAATGTATCTTGATTTAAAAATTTGTATATATTTAAAATTGAAAACAAGATAAAAAAATTACTAACTTAGAAAATATCTTTTGCAGTGCAGGTAGAAGTAGCTTATTAAAAGTCAGCATGAAATTATAATTGATGCTTTTTACTTTCTTAATACACAATCCAATCGATTTTATAAGCTTATCAGTTCTCTATGAATCAAATCAAGTCCCGCTGTACATTTTTTCTTGTTTCACAAATCATAAATATGTCACACTGTGGTAGTAAAATTGGTGACAATTGCCTTTTTCACTGTGCAGCATAAAGTGTCTCATGTCATCATCAGTATTTCTCATTTATTCATCAAATGTGACATGCCTGTGGAAACATGGAGGATTTTCTCTCGCATCTGTTTCTCTCTCTCATTTATTCCCTCTGATGTCAGTACGAGTCTCCAGGTTTCTGAAATCATCCTACTGAACATCTTAATTTGCTTCACTCTACATTACACTCAAAATATGTGTCAGTTTTGATATGCAGGCACACAAATAGCTGGCCGCTGTTTAATTTTCTTCAAAGAAAACAGCAGATAAATTGCATTGCAATGACACAATTGTAAGACAGCCCATGTACAAATGACATCTAATTTCAGTTTCACATTTTGCTGAACAATATTTTCAATTCCTATGGTACGTTCTGTATCGCCATGGCGATAATATTCCACGACATCCGACAAAATCAATCAAATATCACAGCCAATCAGAAGAGCGTATGGGCGGGGCTTTCTCCACCAGCTCACTGCACTCACAACGAAATAGATAAGTACTAATTCACTAAAAACATTTTAACATTATTAAAAATACATACTGAGTCACTGAAACAATCTTTGTCATAGAATACACTTATTTGTTCGCACAGTTCACAGTATTAATACGATGGGCGGGGCTTAGCGAAGGTCAATTCCACTTGCAAACAAAAAATCTGAGGTGAATTATCCATTGTTGTTTTAATTATGGTTGTAAAGGTAATGCAAAATTATATTCAAACTCACATTTAAGACTTCTAAGAATAAATAAAGCACATAAATCTTGCCTGAGATTATCACTGTCATAGTTTGTAGGTAGCAGAAATAGAAACCGTTTCTAAAATTCCGTCGCATCGCATCTGGGGCGGAGCTTGAAACAGAGGGCGGAGCTTCGCGACGGTCAAGTACAGCTGAAAAGGTCACACAAAATGATATTCGCACTCACATTAGAGACTTCTAAGATTAAATGAAGCACATAATCATTACCTAAAATTATTATTGTCATAGTTTTTAGTCACAACGTCGTTTAAATAAAAACCGTTTAATCTTCTCTAACTCGGCACACGTCGCGTCACATATGGGCGGATCTTAAAACGATGCGCGGGGCTTGGGGAAGGTCAATTCACTACTTATCCATTGTCGTTTATAGTATGGTTGTAAAGATCATGCAAAATGACATTCAAACACATTTAAGACTTCTAAGAATAAATAAAGCACATAACTCTTACCTGAGATTATCACTGTCATAGTTTTGTAGCAGAAATAGAAACCGTTTCTAAAATCCCATCGCGAAACGCGTCGCGTATGGGCGGAGCTTGAAACAATGGGCAGGGCTTAGTGAAGGTCAATTCTACTCAGAAACACAAAATCTGAGGTGAATTATCCATTGTAGTTTTTAGTATGGTTGTAGAAGTCACGCAAAATTATATTCACATTCACATTAGAGACTTAAGAGAAATAAAGCAGATAATCATTTCCTGAGATTATTATTGTCATAGTTTTTCAGTCACGACGTAGTGGAAATAGAAACCGTTTAATCCCCTGTAACTAGTCGCATGTCGCATCGCGTGTGGGCGGAGCTTAAACCGATGGGCGGGGCTTAGCAACGGTAAATTCTGCTTGCAAACAAAAAATCTGAGGTGAATTATCCATTGTTGTTTTAATTATGGTTTTAAAGGTAACGCAAAATTATATTCAAACTCACATTTAAGACTTCTAAGAATAAATAAAGCACATAAATCTTACCTGAGATTATCACTGTCATAGTTTGTAGGTAGCAGAAACAGAAACACTTTCTAAAATCCCGTCGTGTCGCGTCTGTCTGAGGCGGAGCTTGAAACAGTGGGCGGAGCTTTGGTGCTTACAAACACAAACAAAACAATCTGAGGTGAATTATCCATTGTCGTTTTTAGTATGGCTGTAAAGGTCACACAAAATGATATTCGTGCTCACATTAGAGACTTTTAAGATTAAATGAAGCACATAATCATTACCTAAAATTATTATTGTCATAGTTTTTAGTCATGACATCGTGTAAATAAAAACCGTCTCTGTAACTCGGCGCACGTCGCGTAGCATATGGGCGGAGCTTAAACTGATGGGCGGGGCTTGGCGAAGGTCAATTCTACTAGCAAACAAAAAAATCTGAGAATTATCCATTGTCGGTTATAGTATGGTTGTAAGGATCACGCAAAATGACATGCAAACACACATTTAATTTAAGACTTCTAAGAATAAATAAAGCACATAACTCTTACCTGAGATTATCACTGTCATAGTTTTGTAGCAGAAATAGAAACCGTTTCTAAAATCCCATCGCGAAACGCGTCGCGTATGGGCGGAGCATGAAACAATGGGCAGGGCTTAGTGAAGGTCAATTCTACTCAGAAACACAAAATCTGAGGTGAATTATCCATTGTAGTTTTTAGTATGGTTGTAGAAGTCACGCAAAATTATATTCACACTCACATTAGAGACTTAAGAGAAATAAAGCAGATAATTATTTCCTGAGATTATTATTGTCATAGTTTTTCAGTCACGACGTAGTGGAAATAGAAACCGTTTAATCCCCTGTAACTAGTCGCATGTCGCATCGCGTGTGGGCGGAGCTTAAACCGATGGGCGGGGCTTAGCAACGGTAAATTCTGCTTGCAAACAAAAAATCTGAGGTGAATTATCCATTGTTGTTTTAATTATGGTTTTAAAGGTAACGCAAAATTATATTCAAACTCACATTTAAGACTTCTAAGAATAAATAAAGCACATAAATCTTACCTGAGATTATCACTGTCATAGTTTGTAGGTAGCAGAAACAGAAACACTTTCTAAAATCCCGTCGTGTCGCGTCTGTCTGGGGCGGAGCTTGAAACAGTGGGCGGAGCTTCGCGATGGTGCTTACAAACACAAACAAAACAATCTGAGGTGAATTATCCATTGTCGTTTTTAGTATGGCTGTAAAGGTCACACAAAATGATATTCGTGCTCACATTAGAGACTTTTAAGATTAAATGAAGCACATAATCATTACCTAAAATTATTATTGTCATAGTTTTTAGTCATGACATCGTGTAAATAAAAACCGTCTCTGTAACTCGGCGCACGTCGCGTAGCATATGGGCGGAGCTTAAACTGATGGGCGGGGCTTGGCGAAGGTCAATTCTACTAGCAAACAAAAAAATCTGAGAATTATCCATTGTCGGTTATAGTATGGTTGTAAGGATCACGCAAAATGACATGCAAACACACATTTAATTTAAGACTTCTAAGAATAAATAAAGCACATAACTCTTACCTGAGATTATCACTGTCATAGTTTTGTAGCAGAAATACAAACTGTTTCTAAAATCCCATCGCAAAACGTGTCGCGTGTGGGCGGAGCTTGAAACAATGGGCGGAGCTCAGCGAAGGTCAATTCTACTCACAAACACAAAAACTGTGAAAAAAGGTGAATTATCTATTGTAGTTTTTAGTATGGCTGTAAAAGGTCATGCAATATGATATTCAAACTCACATTGGAGACTTTTAAAATTAAATAAATTTAAAATTAAATTAAAATCATCATTGTTGAACTTTGTAAGTTATTTTTCCAACCGCGACGTTGCAGAAATAGAAACGTCGTCGTGCGTGGGCGGAACTTTAAACAATGGGCGGAGCTTAGCGAAGGTCAGTTCTATTCACAAACACAAATTCTGAGGTGAATTATGCATTGTAGTTTTTAGTATGGTTGTAGAAGTCACGCTAAAGAATATGTTGGCACACACATTAGAAACTTTAAAGAATAAATAAAGCACATAATCATTACCTGAGATTAGCAAAAATAGAAACCGCTTCTAAAAATAAAAAAATAGAAACCGTTTCTAAAATCCCCACATTACATTGTGTTGTGCCTGGACGGAGCTTGAAAACAAGGGGCGGAGCTTAGCGACGGTCAATTCTGCCTACAGCACCAAAACAAACAGCAGATGAGTTGAGAGAAATGTTGTTAAATTGACATTTTATTCAACACTGGAAAATACTTCTAAACTAGTTTAATGCAATAGGTATTTTACTTAGTATATACTACTATTTTATCCAGTATATAGTGCTACACTGGTGTTTAAAAGATAGATGGAATAAAATGAGAGTGAAAGAGAGAGAGAAACCTCCCATAATAGTCGTCATTAACAGCAGCTGCCTTCCACGAGCCTCTCTTATGTTCTCTCTTGTTTTCTGTTTGTTTTGTGTCGTCTAACCCGGGCTGCGCGCGGCCCGCTCTCATGTGATGTTTATGGTTTGTTGAAGAAATGCCGTAAACCTGGCCGTGTTAAAGCTGAATGAGCAGGGGCTGTTGGACAAATTGAAAAATAAATGGTGGTACGACAAGGGCGAATGTGGCAGCGGGGGCGGGGACTCGAAGGTTAGCCACCAATGACACGCAGAGGAGTGGTAAAAAAAGACGACAATGTGATGCAACAGAGACATCTGCCCCGACACGGCGGCCCTCGCTGGCCAGTAACGAAAGACAAATGTGTTGAAGGAGAAACACACTGGAAATGGAAGCAATTACTGTCAAAACAGAAATATTTGCTAAAAGAGATGCGTTTTTCAGCAAATGTGTGCTGTAACTGCACAGAAATCAAATAAAAGAATATACAGCTGGGTCCTAAACTATTTGAAATTCATCCAGTAAAAATAAAAATGAAAAAAAAAATAAATAAATAAAATTATAATACCAAAATTTTGAATTAAACATTTTAATTGAACAACAAAAAAACGAAATTAAAAAAATAAAGATTAAAAAAATTATAGCACCAGAATTTTTATGTAAGAACTTAAATTGCGAAAGACTAAAAATTAACATTAATTTCAGAAAACAAAAATTAACATAATAAAATTATTTATAATTATTTTTATTTTATTCACATAATTATATAAACAAATTATAATTATTATATAACTATCTGAGACAAGTTAAATAAAAGTACGCTAAATTGGATTTTTTTTTTTAATAAAATAAGTAATTATAATTAATACATTTATAAATGTATAATTAATAAATAATTATCAATTTATTATTATTTAAAAATATAAATTCAAAATAACTGTTGAATAAAAAGCTGAACAAAAAATTAATTGAAAATTATTTCTGAAATAATTTTTATAATATAAAAAATATTTGATTTTGAAATTATTATGAAAAATTATTATAACATAATGAAAAATATTCTAAAAATAAATTATATTATTAATATTATAAAAATATAAAAATAAATGTAAAAAAATGTTATAAAATATTATAAGAATAAAATTATTAATAAAAAATATTATTATTCTGAAATTAACATTAATTTCAGAAAACTAGTTAAATCAAAATGATAAAACCAAAATAACTATTTGAGTCAAAAGTTGAATAAAAACTGGAATTGAAAAATGAACATTAATTAAAAAAAAGAAAAATAGTTATAATACAAATTATAATAACAGTAAAACAATTTCAATAAACAAATATTTATTTATAATAAATGTATAATTATTTATTATTTATATTTAAAAATATAAAATCAAAATAACCATTGAATTAAAAGTTAAACAAAACTGTAATTGAAAATTATTTCTGAAAATATAAAAAAAATATTTAACTTACTTAAAAATATTAAAATTATTAACATTAACTTCAGAAAACTAACTAAAAAGTATAAAATCAAAATAACTATTTGAGTCAAAAGTTAAATAAAAATCAGAACTGAAAAATAAACAGTAATTTAAAAAAGAACAATATTTATAACACAAATTATAATAACAGTAAAGTAATAAAGAAAATATTTTTTAAAGTATAAAATAAATATACATGTATAACATTTTTAGATATATACTTAGAAAACACAAGCTACTAAAAGCTATACAATAGTATCAAAATATCAAATATGTAAGCTATATAATTAAAATATTAAATATCAAAGCATTGTATAAAATAAATAATTATATTAATAAATGTATAATTATTTTTATAATAAATATTCATTTATAATACATTTATAATTAATAAATAATTATAAATGTATTATTTATATTTAAAAATATAAAATCAAAATAAACATTGAATTAAAAGTTAAACAAAAATGTAATTGAAAATTATTTCTGAAAAGAAAACAATAATTTCTGAAAACTAATTAAATATAAAGTATTAAATCAAAAGTACTATTTGAGTCAAAAGTAAAATAAAAACTGGTTTAACATTAATTTAAAAAATAAAAAATAAAACAATATTATAATATTAAAATAAAAAAATCAAAATATTAAAAGTTATACAAAAATGTAATTAAAAATTATTTCTTATAATGTCAAATTAACAATTTAATCAAAAGTTACATACAATTTCTAAAATAAAAATGCTGACAAATGAACATTAATCAATTGATCAAACTTTAAAATTAATTTAATTTTGTAGCTTTTGTTATTAAATCTTTTCTATGTGTTGTGTGTCTCGGTGTGCGCTCTGGGCTGTTTGTGACGAGCCAATAGTTCTGCATTAGCAGTAATTGTTTGTGTTTTGCTAATGAAATCGGGGCAGTATGTGTCTGGCATGTTGCCTGAAGCGATGGAGCGAGATCCCATCCATACGTCTGTGGCTCCACACACACCAACACAAACACACACGTACGAGCTCACACACGTGTACTCGATGGGACCTCGGCTTGATCGCTTCCTGTGCTACTGTGTGCCAAGATGTATTGTAATCTAATAACATAAAATAACATGGCCTATGATGTTATTTATGTTATTCTCTCTGAGAAGAACGCCGGTAAACCTGGCGGTGTTGAAACTGAGTGAAGCAGGAGTGCTAGACAAACTCAAAAATAAATGGTGGTACGATAAGGGCGAGTGCGGACCCAAGGACTCGGGAAGTAAGGTCAGTTTCCGGACGGAAAACCGCAAGCAAACCTGAAAACCGCAGCTCTGAAAAACACAAATACTATCATGAGATCAATGTGATGTGTTTTCAGAAAGGAAAAAAGATGACGCTTGTCTTAAAATGTCGCTGTCATCATCATAAAGATTTTTTTAGATTTTGACTTTTAAAAAAAAAGAACTTTTAAAATGAAACATTGTAACATCACAATACAGGAATGTTGCGCTATGATGTCATGGTTACAGTAAGATGCTTTTACGACATCATTATAGTTTTTTTTATATGCAGTATAATGTAAATGGAGTTAATATGGAGTGAATATTGCACTAGAAAGACTACAGTGGCAAAATATTCACTTATTCACTCAATTCACTTCAAGGGTAGTTGGTAGAAACACATTTTGGCTGTAGAACATTTCATACAGTTATTTCATGGCATCTTAGAGAAATCCAGATTGTTTTGTAAATATACAAATATTTTAAAATGTAATTTTAATTCAATATTTTCCCAATTTGATACGAGTTCATCATTTAAATAAAAATTTTTTTTTTTTTATTATATATAAGTTTAAAAATATATAACACTATATACTGAGCTATGAGGAATTATTTTGTAGTTATTAAATTAAATATTTAAAATAACTATTAATTATTAGCAAATTAATTAATATTTAAATAGTTAATGTATTTGAATCATTTGTATTAAATTTAAATATTTTAATGAAATATCTTCCCACTTTGATACATGAATTTATTTAAATCCATTTCAGACATTTTTATAGAAGTATAAAAATAAGACTATATATGCAAAATACAGTCATTTAATTAATCATAAAGATTTTTTTTAATGCGGATCCTGATCAACAAAAGGATATGAAAAATATTTTAAATAATTAATTATTATTTAAATTATAATGAAATACAAATGTTTTAAATGCATTAATAAGAATAAATTCTTGTTTCAAACTGGGGGAAAATACTTAAAGTAAATTATTAAATTATTATTTACATCATTAAATCATTTTTTAAATAATTAAAATAGTTAATTATTTACACATTATTATTTAAATAATAATTAAATAATTTAATTAAATATTTTCCCAGTTTGATTCATTTAATTTAAATGCAATTTATTATTTTTTTTTTCTAAAAGATAAATATGAGACTATATGTGTTTGATTATCATTACAATTTAATTTAATTTCAATTTAATTTAATTTTATAATAACTTTCAGTAGATATAAGTAGATATGAGAAATATCTTAAATAATTCATTATTATTTAAATTGTAATTAAATAGAAAATGTTACAAATGCATTTAAATGAATAAAATAATGTACCAAACTGGGAAAATGCTTAAAGTAATTGATTTAATTATTTGAATAATCATTGTTTAAATAATAAAAAGATTATTATTTAAATAATAAAAATGTTTTAAAATGTATTTAAATTAATAACACAATGTAACAAACTGTGAAAAATGCTTAAAGTTATTTAATTGATTATTATTTAAATAATAATTGTTAAAATAATAAAAAGATGATTAATTAATAAAAATGTTTTAAAATACATGTAAATTAATAAAATAATGTATCTACCTGGGAAAATGCTTAAATTATTTAGTTATTATTTGAATAATCATTGTTTAAATAATAAAAGGATTATTATTTAATTAAAAAAATGTTTTAAAATGTATTTAAATTAATAACAATGTAACAAACTGAAAAATGCTTAAAGTAAATTATTTAATTATTATATAAATTGTTGTTTAAATAATAATTGTTAAAATAATAAAAGTATTATTTAATTTATAAAAATGTTGTAAAATTTAAATTAATAAAATAATGTATCAAACTCTGAAAAAATGCTTAAAGTAAATTATTCAATTACTATGTAAATAATCATTGTGTAAATAATAATTGTTAAAATAATAAAAGTATTATTATTTAATTAATTTAAATTAATAAAATAATGTATCAAACTCTGAAAAATGCTTAAAGTAAATTATTTAATTCCTATTTAATTAATCATTGTTTAAATACGAAAAAGTATTATTTAATGAATCATTCTATTATTTAAATAATAAATTAAATTATATATTTTATATAATAAAATAAATTAAATATTTTCCCAGTTCGACACATACATTTAAAATATATATATATATATATACAAATAAACATAAGACTATAACATTTAATTATTATTTATTATTTTAACTATTTTTTTAGATAATTAATTTGCTGCAAATATTTTTCCCAGTTTAATACATGAATTAACATTTTTACAGAAATATAAAATGATGTGTTATACAAAATACAGTCATTCAGTAAGTTACAAGGTACCAGAAATCACTTAGCAAACTAAGTTAAACCACCAAAAGCTATTATAATTGAATTGAAATCAAAGCTCTTCATGTTTGAAATCTAAATGACAGTGGATTTCATTCTGCCTGTAATAGAATCACATTAAATCAATGGCACCAGTAACTCAAGCTGACTGTATCACATTATGAAGTGTAATTGATTATGTGTGTCATGTGTAAATGTGTCTGAGTGTCGCCACTTCCCGCCTCTCTAACGCGCTCTTTTCTCCCTCCCTCCTGCACCCACGTCCCCCTCGCTTTCCAGGACAAGAGTTCGCAGGCGCTGAGCCTGAGCAACGTGGCGGGAGTTTTCTACATCCTGGTGGGCGGCCTGGGTCTGGCCATGCTGGTGGCCCTGGTCGAGTTTTGCTATAAGTCCCGCGCCGAGGCCAAGAAACTGAAGGTGGAATCGGCCGAACTGAATTTTAGCCCCGCTCCCAGCCCGACGCACAGCGTGCAGAACTTAGCCACTTATAGAGAGGGATACAACGTGTACGGCTCTGACGCAGTAAAGATATAGGGGTAGGACAGAAAGCCTGCTTGCGGTCGATCGCAGGGGTTCGGCCTGAGCCTCGTCTGTCATATATAGCTGCAGCAGACGTCCGCTAATGTTGTGACAGCTTCCCATCCCTCCGTTTACTTACGTTCCTTCTTGGTTTGTTCACTTCTGAAAAGAGACCCCTTCATTTCTGTCGCCTGTCGTTCTTTTCTGTTTTCTCGTATGGCATTTGCCTTGACTAGAACATGTTGGGATTGCATTGGTTTGGTCTTCCTGGCTGCAGTCGCTGGTGTTTTTTGCACTGTTGGCTTTCTGTTTCAGACACCTGCATTAAAACAAACGGCACAAGATCACACACACACATGGACAAAGCTGCCATATTGCATTAGGACATCAAATTAGTAGCAAAACAAACATCTTAGTATGCAACCTTCAAACACTTTATAAAGGAATGCTGCTTATATACTTGTTATTTAGAAATGGTAGCTCTGCTATAGACCGGCGCTTCTCAACTGGTGGGTTTTTACGGACAAAAGCTTTATGCAAATAACTGCAGAATAAATCAGTTCGCTTTATAAAAGCGTCAAATGAAACTTTATGGATTTTTTGGCACAAATTTGCAAGTTTTTGGGTTGTAAGTACTCAGGCTGTTGTTTATGCAACAGATACACTGTTTAACCCTTGTATTACATTAAAAATAATAAATATAATTGAACAAAAATCACCAAAAATATGGTAAATCTTTAGTAAATCATCAGGTAAAAAATAGTAAATCTTTATTAGTAATAAATTAACATATTACAAACAGACAAATAAACATGGAAAAATATATATTTTTAAAATTGTACCCATTTTTTTTCCACAAACTGTACGTTTTATAAACCGAAGTGTGCATAAGCACTTCATCTGTGAATGAAAGCACTGTGTTTGCAACACTAAAATCATGGGTTCAGTTCTTAGCGAAAACTAACATGCCTGAACTTATAAAAATATGTATGCCATGATGCAGTAGATAAAATAAAAAATAAATCATATTTTTATTAATATGTCAGTTTTTTGTTTTATATTATTTAATTTTTGTTAAAGTTTTAGTCATTTTGTTGTATTTTATATAGTCTATATAGTTTATATTATTTTTTTATTTCATTAATTTTTAATTTAACAAAGTGACATTAAAATAACAAATGTTGTCTTGGCAACTATCTGAAATAAATTATTACATAATTCTTAATCTGTCTATCTATCATCTATCTATCTATTTAAATAGTAAATCTTTAACATTAATAAGTATTAATATATATATATATATATATATATATATATATATATATATATATTAAACTGATCCTAAAAAAAACAAACACACAAAAAAAAAAAAAACATAAACTGTACATTTTATAAACAGTACCATTCATTTTTTTCTTCATTTTTCGAAGTGTGGAAAAGCACTTAATCTGTGAAAGCATTGCATTAACAACACTAAAATTATGGGTTTAGTTCTTAGCAATAATTAACATGCCTGAACTGTATGTCATCATGCAGTTGGTAAAATAAAAAATTGTAAAAAAATTAATCATATTTTTAATAATATGTTGAATCAGTTTTTTATTTTTATATTATTTTATTTAAAATTTTGTTAAAGTTTTAGTCTTTTTTTTAATATAGTATAGTTTTTAATCTCTCTCTCTCTCTCTCTCTCTATAGTTTATATCATTTTTAATTTAATAAAATTTTCAATTTAATTTAAATAACAAATGTTGTCTTGGCAACTATCTGAAATAAATTAATATTATAATTCTTAATCTATCTATCTATCTATCTATCTATGTATATAAATAGTAAATCTTAAACATTAATAAGTTAACACATTACAAACAGAAAAATAAACATGGAAAAATATATATTTTTAAAACTGTGCCCAATTTTTAAAGACGTTTTTTTTTTTTTAAAAAAATCATATTTTTTTTTAATATGTTGAGTCATGTATATATATATATATATACATATATATATATATATACATATATATATATTTTTTTTTTTTTAAGTTGTAGTCATTTTGTTGTGTTTTTTTGTCGTTTTTAGTAGTTTTTTTTTAAATACAGTATAGTTTTATAAAAGTTTAGTTTTATAGTATAGTAATATAAAAAATATATAGTCTATATAGTTCTTAATTTCATAATTTTCTTATTTAGATGTTATTTTAGTTAAACAAGTGATATTAGTACATTAAAATAACAAATGTTGTCTTGGCAACTATCTGAAATAAATTAATATTATATTTCTAAATACACCACCAGTTAAAATTTTTTGAAAAGTAAGATTTTTAATGTTCTGCTCACCAAGCCTGCATTTATTTGATCCAAAGTACAGCATAAACAGTAAAATTCCAAAAATATTTTTGCTATTTAAAATAACTGTTTTCTATTTGAATATATTTTAAAATGTAATTTATTCCTGTGATTTAAAATCTGAATTTTTAGCATCATTACTCCAGTCACATGATCCTTCAGAAATCATTCTAATATGCTGATTTGCTGCTCAAAAAACATTTATTATTATTATTATGTTATGTTATTATTATTATTATTATTATTATGTTGAAAATAGCGGAGTAGAATTTTTTCAAGTTTTTTTGATGAATAGAAAGTATAGAAGAAAATCTTTTATAACATTATTAATGTCTTTAGCATCACTCTTGATCAATTTAAAGCATCCTTGCTAAATAAAAGTATTAATTTCTATAATTTCTTTCCCCTCCAAAAAAATTGTAATGATAAAAATGAACAGCAAATCAGCATATTAGAATGATTTCTGAAGGATCATGTGACACTGAAGACTGAAGTAATGATGCTGAAAATTCAGCTTTGATCACAGAAATAAATTGCATTTTAAAATATATTCAGATAGAAAGCAGTTTTTTCAAATAGTAAAAATATTTCACAATTTTACTGTTTTTTCTGTACTTTGGATCAAATAAATACAGGCTTGGTGAGCAGAAGAGACTTCTTTAAAAACATTAAAAATCTTACAGTTTGAAAACTTTTGACTGGAAGTGTATATTAAAGTAAGAAAAATGTTACTCAGCATTTCCGACAACTCAAAAACCAACGTGCAACGTAATACAAGGGGTTAAAAATAATAAACATCTCTGTTACAAAGCAAAACCAGTTGAGATCCGGCGCTAGAGACAGCAGCTACACGCAGTGCGTTATTTGGTACGAGTAGGGCATTATAGATCAAACGTCTGTTGGTTTAATGATGTTTGGTTGCGTTTCACTTTCTTTTGTTGTTAGCGACATCAACAAACCAATCTATAATGCTGTACTGATACCGAATAATAATACCCGACTGACCTCCAAAGCCCTGCTTCCGAAACATTAGCAGTATGAACATATAAAGTGTTGACTGTTACGGGACACGCTCCAACTAAAAGCCTAGGTTTAGCGGGAACATGAGCGAAGGGCTGCATGCGTGCGTTAGAAATGCAGATGTCTAGCCATGTTGTACATTTTGAGATGTTTTCTGTATTTGTGTGTGGCGGCCTTGAGCTTTTCTCCGTTCTGTCGATGTGAATGTGTCGCGTGGTTCCGTTGTGATGTCACTGTGTCATTTGCATATATTGTTTCCCTCCCCCAGAGAGTTCCACCCATTCTGACTCCGCCTCTCGTCCCGCCCCCTTCTCTAGCTCACCTTCTCGGAAGCCATGAGAAACAAGGCCCGCTTGTCAATCACGGGCAGCCTGGGGGAAAATGGGCGTGTCCTGACGCCAGACTGCCCTAAGGCCGTGCACTCTGGCCCCTCCTTCCGACATGGCCCCGCCCTCGCCGTGGTGTCCTCCGACCTCCCATAGAAACCAAAAACTCACCTTGTGCCTTAAACCATCTTACCCCTCTACCGAAGTTCAGATTTCACGCAAACCACGAGGAGAAGCCTGCCGTCGCCGGCTCGAACGCAACTAACCTGAAAACAGCCCTCGGAAAAGACGTCAACAATTGTAAACGAGCCGGGACGGCGCGGATACGAACGCATGGCGAGCATCAAGGATCCATGATGCCTTATCCTTAACTTTTGGGGACGAACATCATCGCGTACAAGACGACCAGTAAACTGTAAATGTAAAGACGTTAGCCGCGCTTCCCCGTTTAGCCGTCCGACATCAGCGAACCTGCATTAGACGTATTAAATCACAGCGTATTTACGACATGGTCCACGATCACTAGCTACTAAACCGTATGTAGATATTCTCTCAGGAGCCACGAAGGGGGGACGAACGAAACCTGCTTTTATCATCTCGACGAGGATTTCTTCAAGACGCCGCCGGGAGCCGCTTGCTTTTTGGACTGAAGTGTAAATAGACCAGTAGTAAAAGCTGAACACGATTCTTTTATAAAGCATCTTAGATAATAATTCATTGCAATAATGACTATAGGGAGACCTGACTTGTAATTAAGAGATCTTTTATAAACACACAGTATTATATATACAGAAATGAATCTATATAATAGAGGGACATCTGAACTAAACACAGCACCGTTGCGTGTGAGACCATGGCATCTGTTCTGTTAACAGTTGTTTTGATAACCGATGTAACGCAGTGTGTATGTGTACGTGTCTTTGTCCTTAATGAATGTCCACGCATTTCACATTTCGCACAAACACACGAGCGTAGGATGGGAACGCCGCACCGCATCGCACACCGGGGTCGCACCGACTCCCGATTCTCACCTTTGGTGTTTGGTTTTGTTTTCGCGTTCTTTTGTGTTTCTCTTTGTATCCACCGATTCAAATAAAACTGGAACATTTATACAATAAATTATTTTTTTTTCCCTTTTCATTCATTAAAAGAGATAGCGTGAATGAAATATGACCTTGGTTTACAGTCTGATGCCAAACTAGCTCTTTAAAGGGACAGCTCATCCAAAAGTGAGTAAATTGTTGACAATACTGAAACAAATCACTCATACTTTTTAAAGGAGAAGTCCACTTCCAGAACAACAATTCACAAATAATTGACTCACCCTCTCGTCATCCAAGATGTTCATGTCTTTCTGTCTTCAGTCGTAAAGAAATTATGTTTTTTGAGGAAAGCATTTCAGGATTTTTCTCCATATAATGGACTTGATTGGTGCCCCGATTTTGAACTTCCAAAATGTAGCTGAGGAAGAAGGGTCTTATCTAGCGAAACGATCAGTCATTTTTTTTGGAAAATAAAAATTTGTTTACTTTTTAAGCACAAAAGCTTGTGTAGCACAGGCTCTGGGATGCATGTCCACGATGCTACGAATTAGTGATGGGTCGTTCTTGAACGATTCATTAATTTTGAACGAACCTTTAATGTGACTCGGGAAGAACAAGTCGTCTCGGGGAGTGATTTGTTCAGTCGCGCATGCGCAACATCCTATTAGGTTCTGGAATTAGTTCACCTGTTTTGGGTTTTTCAAATCGTTCGTTCACCTTATGGGGCTGTCACGTGATGAACGAAGGACTCGAACCTGAAAACTTGTCAGATAAGAGGTGAGGTGAGTTAATCATAGACTAAAGACCCCGATAAACAATGAATGAATCTTTTCTGTTTCTTATAGCATTATAGTTTTGTTTTGTTTGTAGTGTGATCAACGTTTGTGTAAGCAGTAGATGTGTTAGGGAGGTAACACGTAACATTTTAATTATATTTTGCTAAAATGAACGAAATGACTCGAAAAAAGATTTGTTCATTTTGCTGAACGAGACTCAAAGGTCCGAGTCTGTAAAATGATCCGAACTTCCCATCACTACTACGAATCACGTCTAAGTTCATCGTCTGTGTACTCCGGCTCAAAAAGGTAGAGTATGGTGAAAAAACTCCATCTTATTTTTCTCCTACAACTTCAGAATCGTCCGACATCGTTGTAGCTTTTTGTTTGTAAACAGCGTTTGACTTACTCGCACTTTATTAGTCTATGCGCGTTCGCTTTGTAAACACTGGGTCCTTAGTTCCGCCTATGTTCTGAGTGACCTTTCGACGTGATTCAATAGTACGTGAACGCACATCCCAGAGCCTGTGATACACAAGCTTTTGTGCTTAAAAAGTATACACATTTTTATTTTCTGAAAAAAATGGCCGATCGTTTCTCTAGATAACACCCTTCTTCCTCAGCTGGGATCGTTTAGAGCCTTTGAAGCTGCATTTAAACTACATTTTGGAAGTTCAAAATCAGGGCACCAATCAAGTCCATTATATGGAGAATTGTTTTCCTCAAAAACCATAATTTCTTCACGACTGAAGACAGAAAGACTTGAACATTTTGGATGACAAGGGGGTGAGTAAATTATTTGTGAATTGTTGTTCTGGAAGTGGACTTCTCCTTTAATATGTTAAATTTAGTAATGCACTGAAATTTTGCTGGGAAAAACCAATGAATTCAATGAATTCAATAATCACTGGCTGAAATTATTGAATGAAACACTTGGTGTTTCTCTGGTGCTTGTCAGTGTCTATTAATGTCTATACATGTCCAAAATGATGACCAAAAATGATGCAAGAGTTGCAATACATAAAGTTTGTTCAAGAGAGAGGCCAGAGAACTTTTAAATTACCACTTTTTGTTTTCTGGTATAACCAACTGGATTGTTAATTTTTCAAAACGATCTACTAGTCTACTATCTACTATCTACTTGTCTAGACCACCAAGAAACCATCTACCAAGTTCCAAAACAGTAACTTGCTCACCCATGTGTTGTTCCAAACCTATATGACTTTCTTTGTTCTGTGTGAATCTTTGCTATTGTAAAATACTTTCTCCTAAGAGTCAGCTATAAGTAAACCAATTGGTTGGTTGGTTTCCCCAAAATGTACAAACAATGTGACTTATTTGTGATTTCAAAACATGTATTTGTATTTAATGTATTTAATGTGTTTGTTTGTGCATCTCGATAACCCGACACTTCAGCATTGGATCATCAGCTAGCCACCTTGAATATCTCAAACTGGTATAACCAACTGGATTGTTACTGCACCAAGATGATCTACTAACATGACCAGCTAATGACCAGCCTAGACCAGCTAGAAACCAGCTACCATGTTCCAAAACAGTGACTTGCTCACCCACAAGTTCTTCCAAATCTATATGACTTACTTTGTTCTGTCAATCTTTGCTATGGTAATATACTTTCTCCTAACCCAGATTAATATGTAGATTGAGATATAAGTAAACCATCTAACCTCATTCTCCAAAAACACCCTAAACATCTTAAAGGGATCATCGGATGCTAAGTTCACTTTTACATGTTGTTTGAACATTAATGTGTGTTGGCAGTGTATGTACAAATCTACCCTGTAATGGTAAAAATCCATGCAGTGGTTTTTAATTAATCTGTAAAAATAATACTCCCTTTTTCAAATCGAGCCGTTCTCAGATGCCTGTCGTTGTGGCGTCACACCCACAGAGGCCACTCCCACCATAGTTGATTGACATGAGCGTCTTACCTCAGATCAGCTGTAACAGTCCAACCTCCATTGTTTCGATGCCGGAGCAGGGATGTAAGTTAGACAAGAATATCTCCGATTGAGGTGTTGTGTTGCTGGTTGTAATAATGAACATAGTGGTCGTCATTTACTCCAGACATCTGAGCTGCTGAAGATGCAGTGGATTACGTTTGTTTGTGAAGGGAATGCACCTCCCGATCTACATATATCCGTCTATGTTCGTGCAAATCATTCGTGATCCAGCTTCACTTACAGCAGAAGTGAGTATAAGGGTTTTTTTATGAATCTTTGCGATCACCTTTCCTAATAAAGTGCTAGTTAGCAAGTTTAGAGGCTAAACGCGGCTAAAGTAATCAGGCTCGTCACTCCAAAGAGAGAAGAGAGGGACGGGGCGAGCAGAGCTCATTTGCATTTAAAGCAACCTTGACCAGAATTAAATGATTTTTGCAAAGCTGATTTTGGCAAGGTAAAAAGGGTGTGGTTTTACACTACCATTGAGAATTTTTCATTAAGACTCTAAAGAATCATATCAACTTGAAAATGGGCATCTGATGACCCCTTTAAACTGGCACAATCAATAGGCTTATTGCTGGTGAAATATAGTCTACTAACTTTGCCCAGACAATGACTAGTCTGGACCAGCTTGAAACCATGTATCTACCAAACTATTTACCAAGCAATGAGGCATTTGGGTGAATGGTTTCTTTAAGGCTAGTTCACACCCTGCAACAAATACCAACAATAAAGTTACTAAATTAATAAGAAAAACACTAACATTATCAATACATGTGCAGAGTCAGCTATAAGTAAACCATTCTACATCATTCTCTAAAAACAACCTGAACATCTTAAACTGGTACAACCAACTGGCTGGTCTACTAACTTGGCCAAGACCACCTAGAAACCATCAACCATGTTCCAAAACAGTTGTGCATCTCAACCAACTCGACACCTCAGCATTGACTAGCCATTTAACACACTTAATATCTCAAATTAGTATAACCAACTGGCTTGTTGCTGGTCCAAGATGGTCTACTAACATGGATCAGCTAATGACCAGCCTAGACCAGCTAGAAACCAGCTACAATGTTTCAAAACAGTGACTTGTTCACCCTTGTGTCATTCCAAATCTGAATAACCAGTTGGTTGGTTGGTTTTCCCAAAATGTACAAACACTGTGACTCTTTGGCACTTTCAAAACATTGAATCTTAACCAACCCAACACAACAGCTCTGACTATGACCTGTATAACAGACTGGTTTGTTTCTGGTCCAAGATGGACTACTAACTACTAACTGAAGACCAGCCTAGACCAGCTAGAAACCTATGTTCCAAAACACTTTTTCCAAAAAGGGAGGTCATCCAAACACCAAATACAACACAAAAAGATATCTTCAAAGTATTTTGTATTAACTTAAGAACTCTGCATCTTAAAAAGGAGAGCATTCTTTGAGGAACCAGAAGAAATGACCCCACTGACGTCAACATATTTCCTCTCAAGATGGTTGAGCCATAATCCAGACTTTATAAAACACAATAGAAGCTCAGATGGTATTAAAGAAAAAGAGAAATCTGACAGCCAGATCTCGCTCATTCTCACTTACAGACAGACACATCTGAGGCTCGCTTTCATCGGGGGGAAATCCGGTTTTCTCAGGAGATTTCCGTTCCTTCCCACATCATCGGACGCTGTTTTCTGAACTCGTCTCCTTCTCCCAGACTGCTCGGTTTCAATCCCACCGGCTTTATTTGGACGAACACAAATACTTCTGTCAGAAATACAGAGCTTCAGATACTAGAGATGAGAGCTGAATCATTGCGATATCAATGCGGTGACAGATCTGACCAGAATGTTACGCACCGAATGACATTTCTGTGAGAAACACTTACTGACTTCACCGTTGGGATCATTTCAAAATAATTATACCATGTATAAAGTCTTGGGTCATAATATGCTCAAGGCACTAAAGAAATGGTGTCGAACACAATTCAAAGTGAAAATATAAGCCAATAAGCCAATTTTCCATTATGTTTACAAATATAAGTATTCATTGTACTATGAAAGTAACACAAAAACACTCCAAAAAGACCATTTACTAAAATTAAACTGCAGAAACAACTAGTTCAGAGCCACAATTTTCCATTTCATAATGTGTCAATGAAGACTAGCGTAATGATGCTGAAAATCCAGCTTTGCATAACAGGAATAAATTACATTTTACAACATATTCACATAGAAAACAGTTATTTCAAATTGTAATAATATTTCACAATATTGCTGTATTTTTGATCAAATAAATGCAGCCTTGAGGAGCTTAGAATGTCTACAACTTCCTGTTTCAACAGTAAACGAATAGACACAACCATTTCCGTTCTTTAAATTCAATTTATTTTTTGTGCTTTGCCACATCAGGGACATACATTTAAGACACACACACACAAACACACACGCACACCATTTATTCACCGTATTGCACGTACAGTACAATAAAACACCTTTCTGAGTCCATCAACACTGACTGCACCAGCACACAAAAACTAAACACCCATAAAACCTTTTGTCTTTAAATTACACAACCTTCATCTGAGCGTGAAAATATATTCACTGGAGATCCAACGGCTTCAAAAGACAACAAAAAAACATGGCACCAAACAGCTTTGGTTTTCCACTTGATTAGAGAAATGCGAGAGAAGCTGAACTGAACCGTAAGGCCTGTTTCACACGCTGAGAGTGTTTCTACTGCAAATGCATACCAATATTTCTTTTCCTAATGGACAAAAATGATGCAATCATGAGTTGGATGTTACTTTTACTTTCTTAAATGGATAGGCTGCTTGATTTTGCATTTTATTCGAAGTCTGCATGTTATAAAGCAGCACATCCATTTTAATTTTATGAAAAAAAAAAACATACTGAGTTCCACATGCGATTGAAGTGAATTGCAAAGTCAACTGGACTGAAACCAGATGATTCAAAGGAAAAGCCTGCTGTAAAAGGTCATGCTGATAAATAGGTTCACAGATCACTTTCACCATATTTTCTGATAAAGTTCACCGTGGCACTTGCAGATTAAGTAATGGCCCAGAACTGAAACTCTACTTGCTAAAATAAATATACACTGCTAAAGGCCACACGCGCTCAAATGAAACCTCTAAGGTATGGAATCACAAAATTATAAAAAATGTCCACCTTCAATGCAATGTAAGTCACTTTGGATAAGATGCATAAATGTAACCAGGATTTACACGACCACAGAAACACGTAAACCAATCAGCACTCAACGACTGCACTTCCGGATCATCAAGACCTGAAAACATCTACCGTAAGGGAACAAACACACACACACACTCATAAACACAGACTACATTCACAATACAGGCCTTTATGAGGAAATCTCACAAAACCTGCAAAGAACATGTCACGTCTCACCTCAAAATCAAAAGAAAACGTAAGAAATCTTTAAGGAATAGTTCACCCAAAAATTAAAAATTGCTGAACATTTACTCACCTCAGGCCATCCTAGAAGTAGATGAGTTTGTTTCTTCAACAGATTTGGAGAAATGTAGCATTGCATCACTTGCTCACCAATGGATCCTCTGCAGTGAATGGGTGCCGTCAGTATGTAAGTCCAAACAGCTGATGAAAACATCACAATAATCCACACCATTCCAGTCCATCAGTTAACATCTTAAGAAGCCAAAAGCTGTGTTTGTAAGAAACAATTTCATCAAGACATTTTTAACTTCAAACCAATGCTTCTGGCTAAGTCCATTATCCATAATCCAAAGTCAACTGGTCTGAATCAGGAGAGAAATCTGCACAAATCAAGCACCATTTATAAGACAAAAAAGTCCTAAACAAATGTGTTATTATGAAATTTGGACATTTTAGCCAGAAGCAACCATTTTCTGACGGCACCCATTCACTGCAGAGGATCCACTGGTGAGCAAGTAATTCCTCCAAACATGCTACAATAAAGAAACAAAGTACATCTTGGATAGCCTAAAGATGAGTCAATTTTCAACCACTCCTTGATTTCGGGATGACTCAATCCAAGCACCTATAGTTTTGCAAACACATTTATCTGTGTTCAGCCAGCTTATTCAATTATTGACGTCAAGGTCAGAGAAAAACCTGATTATTTCAAAATAAAACCAGGTGTCACTTATAAAACACATTTTTTGCACATACGAACATATAAGTTGTGATTCCACATACAGTTGAAATCAAAAGTTTACATACACCTTGCAGAATCTGCAAAATGTAATTTTTTTTTTTACCAAAATAAGAGGGATCATACAAAATACATGTTATTTTTTATTTAGTACTGATCTGAATAAGATATTTCACATAAAAGATGTTCACACATAGTCCACAAGAGAAAATAGTTGTCAAAAAGTTATAAAAATGACTCTGTTTTTACCTGAATGATCCACAGCTGTGTTTTTTTGCTTAGTGATAGTTGTTCATGAGTCCCTTGTTTGTCCTGAACAGTTAAACTGCCTGCTGTTCTTCAGAAAAATCCTTCAGGTCCCACAAATTCTGTGTTTTTTCAGCACTTTTGTGTATTTGAACCCTTTCCAACAGTGACTGTATGATTTTGAGATCCATCTTTTCACCCTGAGGACAACTGAGGGACTATTACAGAAGATTCAAACGCTCACTGATGCTTCAGAAGGAAACACAATGCATTAAGAGCCGGGGGTGAAAACTTTTGAAACAAATGAGGATGTGTACATTTTTGCTTATTTTGCCCAAATATCATTTTTTTTTAGTTAGTACTGCCCTTCAGAAGCTTCAGAAGATACATGCATGTTTCCCAGAAGACAAAATAAGTTTTAAAGTTTTAAAGTTACCCTGATCTTCAAATTCAAAAAGTTTTCACCCCCCCAGCTCTTAAAGCATTGTGTTTCCTTCTGGAGCATCAGTGAGCATTTAAACATTCTGTAATAGCTGCATATGAGTCCCTCAGTTGTCCTCAGTGTAAAAAGAGGGATCTCAAAATCACACAGTCACTGTTCAAAGGGTTGAAAGGGTTCAAATACATAAAAATGCTGAAAAACAGAACTTTTCTGAAGAACAGCAGCAGTTTAACTGTTCAGGACAAACAAGGGACTCATGAACAACTATCACTAAACAAAAAAACACAGCTGTGGATCATTCAGATAACAACACAGTATTAAAAATCAAGCATATGTAAACTTTTGAACAGGGTCATGTATATAAATTTAACTATTATTTTCTCTTGTGGACTTTATGTAAACGTCTTCTATGTGAAATATCTTATTCAGGTTAGTACTAATTAAAAAATAACATGCATTTTGTATGATCCCTCTTATTTTGTTAAAAAAAATAACATTTTGCAGAATCTGCAAGGTGTATGCAAGCTTTTGACTTCAACTGTAAATGAAGCCTCAGATTTGGTCCCCGTCCATGCTGTAGTGTGAACACAGTCACTTATAAGAGCCCTTATACAATCCAGGTCTTTTTTTAGCTCTGTACATTAAACACAGTATGGTAACAAAGTACATAACATCTTGTAAAAAGTTAATCAGAAGCATCTGTATTTTTTATATGAATAAACTTCTACAAGACATCAACAATACTTAAGGGAGAAGTCCACTTCCAGAACAACAATTTACAGATAATGTACTCACCCCCTTGTCATCCAAGATATTAATGTCTTTCTTTCTGCAGTCGTAAAGAAATTATGTTTTTTGAGGAAAACTAATATGGTGCACTGATATGGTACCCCTATTTTGAACTTCCAAAATGCAGTTTAATTGCAGTTTCAAACGATCCCAAATGCGTTTGTAAATGATCCCAGCCAAGGAAGAAGGGGGTATGTACATTATATGTGAATCTTTGTTTTGGAAGTGGACTTCTCCTTTAACCTTAACAAAAAACATCTTTTGAGTTGTTTTGCATGAACAGAAGGCAATCATGTGGGCTGACCTGATCTATAGATACAGTCATAAATTTATAAATCCTGCTTACCATAGAAATCCATTCATTTCAATAGCGAAAAACAAGATAAATAAATAACAGATTAAAACTTTGCTAGTCTTAGAAAGGAAAGCACCAAAAAAGTGTTTTTGCACTTTAAATAAATCAAAACAAATTTATTCGTGGACTAAGGTGAGGTAATTTTCTGACATTCACTTTCATATTTTATATTTATATTTAAAAATGCAAAATCTACTTCAGCGTATGTTCAAAAGTGAGTCCACATGCATCTCTTCCCATCTTGTCTATAAACTTCTCGCATTCATTGCCTAACTTCTTTCTTTTTAAAAAATAATGCGACTTTTTGCTTTATTTAAAGTGCACTTGATTTTTCCCCATAGAAATGAATAGAGAACTACAATAACAATGATTTTTTTCATACCCAACTGTATCTATGGTGTTTCACGAGTGCAGCGCCATCTGCTGTCCATCTTTGTGAAGCTGCAGCCTCTCTTTCTCCACCTGCAGGCGCTCTTTCTCAATCTGCAGTCTTCCAGACTCAAACTTGAAGAACTGCAGTCTCTCCTTCTCCAGCAGGAGGCGCTCTTTCTCTAACTTCAGCTTCTCCGCCTCCAAATCCACCGCCATTGGCCAAGCCAGCTTCCTGTCCTTCTCTCCATCCAGTGAGGATGAAGAGGGGGCAGAGGATGATGTGGTGGGCGTGGCTACTGACGTCGAGGGGGCGGGGCTCTGCTGTAGGGGCGTGTTTTGCTGCAGCAGCAGTCGCAATCGTTCTCTCTCCACCTGTAGACGCTCCTTCTCCAGCTGCAGCCGCTCTCTTTCCACCTCGCCCTGCCTCAACCGCTCCTTCTCCACCAGGAGGCGCTCTTTCTCCACCTGCAGCCGTTCGGACTCCACCTGTAAGCGGTGTTTCTCCAGGTCTAGTCTCTGCCTCTCCAGCGCCACCAGCAGACTGGTGTTCTCCCCTCCGGCCAGGCCCAATCCAGTTACGCCCATCCCGGTCACGCCCCCGACTCCGAGCCCCAGATCTCGACTCGCCGTCGGACCAGACGTGGGTTTTGTGGAGCTCAGCACGCCGAATTCATCGATGTGAGCGAAGACTTCCGGAACTCGGCCCTCGCGGTCCATATCAGGGAGTATGGAGGGAAAACAGTCTTCATCATCCTCCTCACCCTCACCAGCTTCTCCAACCTCTGCCTCCAACTAAAGATGGAAAATTACAATTAGATACAAAAAAGTCATTTTGTGTTGATTTGTGTTGGATGTTATCTTTGGAATGGAAATATAGATATTCTATTTGTAAATACCGTACTTTTACGCTTTTTTAGTTAATGTTATAAAACCTGCGAGCTAAGCCTGTTATAGTACTGACAGCGTCGTGTAAACTTGGCTGAAGATGCTAAAAGCAAAGGAACAGACAAACCGAATCAATTGAGTGAGTCATTTACGCTGGAACCGCAGTGTTTGATTCAAACTCGTGACTTGTGATCATTCATTTCAAACGATTCACTAGCAAATACCAGATCAAAAGAGCTTTTCGAAACACAAAATGATTTTTTGTCACAAAACGATTCAGTTTTTCGAAGCGCTTCAATCGGATCGCATATTGCGAATCATTTGATTCAGATCGGGAATTCAAATCACGTATCGCAAATCATTTGATTTAGATCGGTACTTTGCTTTAGCAAATCATTTGATTTAGTTTGAGACTTCGGAGCGCATATAACGATTCATTTGATTTAGGAACTTCAGCACAGGTTCGTGAATCTTTTAATTCAGATCGAGCGGGTTCGCGAATCATTTCGCAAATTGAATGATTCGTAATCCGCTCTCCAAAGTCCCGATCTGAAATGATAGTTCGAGAATAATTATTCACAAGTGCGTTTCCCAAAAGCATCGTTAGCTAACTATGGTGGTTAAGTCCATTGATCTCTATTAGTAACGCACCCCAGATCGGGACTTCGAAACTTGGGTCGCGAATCATTTGATTAAGATCCAGACTTCGGTGCGGGTTCGTGAATCTTTTAAATTTAGATCGGACCGCGAATCGTTTGATTCAGATGAGCGGGTTCTAACTAAAAAAGAAAGAAACAGAAAACACAGCAGCTGTGGTTGCCAGATCTTTACCGTTAAAAATAGGATGGCAACATTTTACTTTTTACAAACTGAATTTAAATTTACAAAAGTATATTTAATTAACTAATAATATACCAAATAACTAAAATATATTACTTTATAATATAATGACATGAACCATAAAAAACACAGGTGGTTATAACAGATATTATATTGTTCAATTATATTGATATTAAAATCATTTTTGTATTACTAAAAACAAATAGTATTTTAAACTAAAATAATAAATCATAAATTATTTTAAAAGCAATAGCTATTTCAGTAATTACAATAATTTCTATAATACAATTAAAAAATATATATTAAACATTTTTATAACATTTTTATATTATATTATAAAGCTGTACATTTAAACCAATTTTACTATTAAATTACATGAAATGTCACAGTAGATCTATTGCAGTTTTTCACCATACATAATAAGAGAAATACCATTAACTAATTAATTTTTTATATTTTCTTCCTATATTTAGAGCATCGTGACCAGTGAGCTTGCTTTGCCTTTACAGTATTTTCTCCTCTTTGCGTCCGTTTTCAGTGCTTCTGGCCTCTGTTAACGTCCTGCCACTCAGACATGATGCATTTTTCTTTATCATTGTCCCAGTAGCTCCCAAAAATACATTTTCTGTTATTTTTGGAGCAACCACTAATATATATAAATGTTTCCGAATGTCTCTTCTGCTCATCAAGGCTGCATTTATTTGATAAAAAATACAGTAAAAATGCAAAATATTATTACAATTTAAAATAACAGTTTTTATGAGAATATCTGTTAAAATGTAATTTATTTCTGTGATCAAAGTTGAATTTTCAGCATCATTCTCCAGTGTTCAGTCACATGATTCTTGAGAAATCATTCTAATATGCTGATTTGCTGCTCAAGAAACATTTCTGATTATTATCAGTTTACTCTTGATCAGTTTAATGCATCCTTGCTGAGTAAAAATTAATTTCTTTTAAACAAAAGCAACCAAACTGAACAGTCTGCAACATCAAAGACTTTTGCCCACCATGTAACCAAAGTAGGAGACAATCTGATGAAAGTTGTAGGATGATTTTGAATAAGTAGTATCACTGTCTAGTACATACTCTATAGCTGCTGGCCTCATCATCCTCCATTTTTACGCCAGGCGTGTGCGTGCTGGGCTCCCCGAGGTCCGTCAGGTCCTGCCAGTCGCACGACGAGTCTTTGGAAAACCCACTGAGGTCCAGCGACTGGTCACCGCCACCCAGAGACGCGTCATTATCGGGAGACGAAGACTCGAACTCCTGCTTCAATTCCGACGCCAACTCGGCCTGAAGCTGTTTTCGTTTCATTAACGCGCGCCAGTCCAGGTAGCGCCGCTTGACCTCGGCCGCCGTACGCAGCTCCCCTTCGCCCAGCGCGTTCACGCTGTCCGCCACCTCCTCCCACGCTCGCCGCTTCAGCTCGTTGATGGCCATGTTCTGCTGGCGGGAGAATAAAATCTCACGCCGCTTGTGGATCTCGCGGATCAGAGTCTGAGTTTCTTTCACGCTGTAGTTGCTCTTCCTCTTCCTCTTCAGGTGCTTCATCTGCAGGAAGTCCATGCTGGAGATGATCGCCTACTGAGAAATGACTGGATGCTGAACGAATTCTGTCACTCCAGACACATTTTCAAGTTCATGTTGACACACATTTTGTGTTTCTGTTAGTAGGGAGGTGTTGAGGTCATTCAGAGGTCACTCAGAGGTCAAACTGTCTCCTGATCGCATGTGAAACGACAGCAGGGTCAGACCATCTGGTCTCCTACAACAGAACAAACACACAAAGTTTTATTACACACAGTAAATTTATGTTCAGTAACATCTGAAAGAATCATATCTGTACATTATTTTCTGTGCACAAAAACGATGAATAAAACCAGAAAGTTAAAATATATTGCATATATTTATAAACATTTATTTGAGTGTTTAAGTGTTTGGATTTTTTTAATGTTTCTGAAAGTCTCTTCTGCTCACCAAGGCTGCATTTATTTTATAGAAAACCTAGTAAAAAGGAGAAATATTATTGCAATTTAAAATAAGTGTATTCTATTTTAATATATTTTAAAATGCATTTTTTTCCTGTGATAAAAATCTAACTTTTCAGCATTATTACTCCGGTCGTCACATGATCCTTCAGAAATAATTCTAATATGTTAGAAAAATAACAATTTAAATATTAATGTAATGCATGCTTACTGAATATTAGTAATTTTATTAGTATTAATTTTATGAAAAAAAAAAAAAAAAGATTTTTCATGTTTTTAAAGAAGTCTCTTCTGCTCACCAAGCCTGCATTTATTTGATCTGAACTATAGCAAAAACTGTACAATTTTGAAATATTTGTACTATTTCAAATAACTGTTTTCTACTTGAATATATTTTAAAATGTAATTTATTCCTGTGATTTCAAAGCTGAATTATTAGCATCATTATTTAAGTTGCATGATCCTTTGGAAATCGTTCTAATATTTGCTGCTCAAACAACATTTATTGTTATTATTATTATTATGTTGAAAACTGCAGAGTATACTTTTTTCAGGTTTCTTTGATGAACAGAACAGCATTTATCTGAAATAGAAATCTTTTGTAATATTATAAATGTCTTAATTATCACTTTTGATCAATTTAAAGCAGTCTTGCTAAATAAAAGTATTACTTTCTATAATTTCTTTAAAAAAACAAATGACACCAAGCTTTTGAATGGTATAGCGTATCACGTTACAAAAGCTTTTTATTTCAAATAAATGCTGATCTGCAAAAATGTACTCAACTGTTTTAAATATTGCTAATAATAATAATAATAAAAATGTTTCTTAAACAGCAAATCAGCATATTAGAATGATTTCTGAAGAATCATGTGGCACTAAAGCCTGGTGTAATGATGCTGAAAATTTTTACTTTGATCACAGGAATAAATTACATTTCAAAATATATTCAAATAGAAAGCAGTTATTTTAAATTGTAAAAATATTTCACAATATTATTGCTTTTTACTGTTCAAAAACCTTTGATTGTTAGTGTATTTGATCAAAAACACAGTAAAAAAGTGAAATATTATTGCAATTTAAAATAAGTGTTTTCAATTTGAGTATATTTTAAAATGCATTTTTTTTTCCTGTGATAAAAATCTTACTTTTCAGCATTATTACTCCAGTCGTCACATGATCCTTCAGAAATAATTCTAATATGTTAGAAAAATAACAATTTAAATGTTATTAATTTAATGCATGCTTACTGAATAAAAAAAAGTATTAATTATATGAAAAAAAGAAATCAGTCAAAAGTTTTTGAACAGTAAGATTTTTCATGTTTTTAAAAAAGTCTCTTCTGCTCACCAAGCCTGCATTTATTTGATCTGAAGTATAGCAAATATTTTTACTATTTAAAATAACTGTTTCTATTTGAATATATTTTAAAATGTAATTTATTCCTGTGATTTCAAAGCTGAATTATTAGCATCATTATTCAAGTTGCATGATCCTTTGGAAATCGTTCTAATATTTGCTGCTCAAACAACATTTATTGTTATTATTATCATTATTATTATTATTATTATTATTATTATTATGTTGAAAACAGCCTAGTATAATTTTTTCAGGTTTCTTTGATGAATAGAACAGCATTTATCTTAAATAGAAATCTTTTGTAATATTATAAATGTCTTTATCATCCCTTTTGATCAATTTAAAGCATTCTCACTAAATAAAATTAATTTCTATAATTTCTTTAAAAAAATGACTCCAAGCTTTTGAATGGTATAGTGTATCATGTTAAAAAAGCTTTTTATTTCAGATAAATGCTGATCTGCAAAAATGTACTCAACTGTTTTAAATATTGCTAATAATAATAATAACAATAAAAATGTTTCTTAAACAGCAAATCAGCATATTAGAATGATTTCTGAAGGATCATGTGACACTAAAGGCTGGTGTAATGATGCTGAAAATTTAACTTTGATCACAGGAGTAAATTACATTTTAAAATATATTCAAAGAGAAAGCAGTTATTTTAAATAGTAAAAAAATTGCTTTTTACTGTTTAAAAACCTTTGATTGGAAGTGTATTTTATCAAAAACACAGTAAAAAAGTGAAATATTATTGCAATTTAAAATAAGTGTTTTCTATTTGAATATATTTTAAAATGTAATTTATTCCTGTGATATAAATCTTAATTTTCAGCATTATATTACTCCAGTCTCTGGTGTCACATGATCCTTCAGATATAATTCTAATATGCCTGAAAAAGAAAAATTTAAATGTTATTAATTTAATACATCCTAGTAAACATACAAAATTAATGTGTAAAAAATCTATTGAGTGCAAACTTTGGAAACTTTGGATTTCCAAAATACTATAGCTAACGAAAGACACAGTTACTATGGTAAAAGTGTGGTATCAGCCACCACTGTCCTAAAACATTTACAAATAATTTTTTAAAAAATGTCAGAGAGTCTAAAAGCTTCTTATGATGTTTAAAGGATATTCCACAATCATTATACAGTACCTTATTACCATTTTATACCATAAGTACATTTTATAACGGAATAACTGTAGTAAATATGGTGTTTACTTTGTAGAAACTATGGTTACAAGGAAATATTTTGCCAAATATATTAATATACAAATAAGATCATCAATATAACATCGCAAAATGCGAATATTATCATTCACATCAAACATAAACACATTAATGAGGCTGTTGTGTTTTTGCAGTTCAATTATAAACAAATCGCCACAAAGGGCTTCTATAGGCACCTATACCATGATGTTTTCCACACATATTGCTCTTTATATAACATAAAATAACGTCATAACACACACCACAAAAATCGTCATGCTTATTTGGTTTATTTATTCAAACACTCACCGGTGGAGAAAAGCATCAACCACTCCATCCACACACGTCCCGCTCCGCCTCCACAGCCGAATTGTGCCGAACACTTCCGACAACCTGCGAATCCCCTGCGCGATTGGTCAACGAGCGTCACCGCCCTCTGCATCAACCAATCGGATGAGGCGATTACTGGTCAGCCCCGCCCACAGCATATTCTTCCGGATTCCGGTGTGTGGTTTGGAACACATGTGCAGACGTACCAGAGAAAGCAAAACAAATGCTACAGATTGCATAAGACAACATAATAATATGTAATAATAAAGACTATATATTATTAATTAATAATACAATAGCAAACCGCAACTTTATAATATAATAACAGCTGTTAATTATGCGTACTAGTAGTACTATAGGAGATTTACAGTAGTGACAGCTGATTGTTGTGGGTGTCAGGAATGGACGGGGTCCGGTGGGCGTTCCGTTGCGGTTCGTGGGTACCGACCCGTTCCGAGTGGACACTGGCGGCCCGGTGCGTCCAGCTGGAGGAGAAAGAACGAATCGGTCAGTTCGTGTTCGCCAAAGATGCAAAATCTGCCATGGTGGGTACAACAGACAGATGAATAGACTTTTGTTGATGTGCCTTTACAATTAATATCTATATTATAATAATAAATAAGCATTTTAGCACCTTTTTTTTTGCACTTCTGATGTTTAACTCTATTTTAATAGTACTTTTCCGCAGCACTGTTTCACTTTGTTTATATTGCACAACTTTGCTGCAAACTGTGAAGATCACTAAAATTGAAATGATGCATTTAATTTATTTATGCATTAATTTATCATTCGTTTATGCATTATTTTTTATTTAATTTGTAATATTTTAATTCTAATCTTAATTAGAAATTAATTTATGTATGTTTTTCATTTATTAATGAATCCTTAGTGTATAATCCATTATTTATTTATTTATTTATTGACGCATTGATTTATTAATGTATTTATACATTGTTTATTTTATTTAATTAGTAGTACTTGAATTAATATAATTAATTATAAATTAATGTATCTACTATTTTTATAATATTTATTTATTTATTAATATATTATTAATTTATTAATGAATCCATTTATGCATTTAGTATTTATTGTAGGCATCTATTATTTATTTATTTATGCATTAATTCACTCCTTCATTAAGGCATTCATTATTTATGTATTTATTGACACACTGATTTATTGATTCATTTATTTATACATTATTTATTTATGCATTCATTATTACATATTGTAATATATATCATATATTATAATTAACTCATTTATTTTTGTATTTTTATATTTTTATATTATTTATTTATTTATGCATTATTAATTTATTAATGAATCCATTCAGTTCATTTATGCATTCAGTATTTATTTTATGCATCTATTATTTATTAGCTTAAGTATTAATTCACTTCTTCATTCAGGCATTCATTCATTCATTATTAATTATTTATTTGTTTATTTATAGAAGCATTCTTTTATTTATTTATACATTATTTATTTTTTGATGCATCCATTTATGCATTCATTTACTAATTGATTGATTTATTTATACATTATTTATTTATTGATGCATCCATTTATGCATTCATTTTTTATATCTTAATAATAATTAAATTAACTCATTTATTATTTATCTGATTATTTTTATTACATTTTTTATTAATATTATTTATTTATGCATTATTAATAAAATTAATCCATTCGTTTATTTATGCATTCAGTATTTATTTAATGTATTAATTATGTATCATTCATAATTTATTTATTGATGCATTCATTAATTAATTTATTCATTTTTATACATTATTGATGCATCTATTTATCTATTAATTAGTTGATTTGTTTTATTTATATATAATATTAGTTATTTTTTAAAACTCATTTATTCATGCATTCATTATTCTTTTATTTATGCATTAATTCATCCATTTATTTATGCATTCATTCAGTATTTATGTATTAAATCAGTAGCCTTCTGTTTGTTGGGTTTTACAATTGTTTGTGTGTGTGAAACAGGCTGGTCGTTTACTAATCAGAAAGCTGGTCTGTGAGAAGATGGGTTTTGCATGGGACGCGTTTCGGCTGGAAAGAACGGCACGGGGTAAACCTTTCCTGCCACGGACCTCATCCGCCCCCGGCATCACCCACTGGAACTTCAACGTGTCTCATCAAGGAGATTATGCTGTGCTGGCAGCAGAACCGGGACGCCAGGTGGGCGTAGACGTGATGAAGACAAGCAAACCAGGTAACTTTCCCTGCTCTTGAGCTCTTACTAATTCACCTGAGCTTTTACAATCCTCACAACAGTCACCAATATAATACAAGAGACACTGCAGTTCCATCATTAGGCAGCAGGTGTCGCTCTATACCTGTGCTTTGGATAGAGCAGATTGGGAGAGTATGTAACTGATAAAGGTTTTATGTATTACATCATTTCTGGCTCTACTGTAAAAAGTTAATCTACATTAGCTCATAGGAATAATGTTTCTGTGCAGAATGATTAATAAATTACTGATTTTTCTTGCTTTTATGAAATAATGAGTTTTATGTACTATATTGATATACTATAACATCCACAACTCCATAGTCACATAAAACAGTTTCAGAACTATTGCAAAAACAACTTATTACTATAAGCTAGTTGACGTATACTAAAGAAATAAAAGAAAGAGTATTATGCGGATTTTTACCAAAATTAAGTGTGTGTGTGTTTGTGTTTTTTCTTTAGCTTGATATTAAGTATACTGGGATTATTTAATGTTTAAGTAATTAGTACATTAATTTTGCAATATTACATTTGTAATAATAATAATATTAAATATATATATATATATATATATATAAAATAAAATGTAAATAATTATTCAGAATAATACTTAATATAATTTAATATTATTATTAATTTATTATTTTAATAAAATACTATTACATTAATTAGATATTTATTTTTATGCTATATATATATACATATTCAGAATAATACTTACTAATATAATTTAATATTGTTTTTAATATTATTATGTTATTATTTGAATAAAATACTATTACATTAATTAATTGTAATTTAGCTTTTTTTAGATTTGTACTTTTTAGAATATA